>NW_022161504.1:0-14629 GCF_008728515.1 Papio anubis
GTGACCTAGAGCAGTTTCACTGAAAGTTTCCTTCTGGTTTTAATTGGAGGTTATGTCTTTCTTAGCATATTCTTAAGAGCCTTCCTAAATGTCCTTTCTCAGGTTCCACAGAAACAGTGATTTCAAACTGCTCAATCCAAAGAATGATTCAACTCTATCAGATGAATACACACAGCACAAAGCAGTTGCTCTGAAAACTTCTCACCAGTTTTCATGTGAAGACATCTCCTTTCTCAACAGAAACCTCTGAATGCCACTTAATATCCCTTCACACATTCCTCAAAGGCAGAGTTTCCAAACTGGACAACGTAGTGGAAGCTTTAACTCTCTGAAATGAATGCACTCGTCAGAGAGCAGCTTCTTGGAATGCTTCTTTCTGGGTTTTCTTTCTGGATATTTCACATTTCACCACAGTCTTCAATGCGCTGCAAAATATCACTTTTTCAGTTTTACTGGAACAGTGTTTGAACACTGCCTTATGAGAAAAGACGTATAATTCCCTGAGTGGAATACACACATCACAAAGCAGTCTCTAGGAAAGAATCACTCCAGTATTTATCAGAAGATATTTCCTATTTCCCCACAGGCTTGAATGTGTCTCTGAATGTCCCTTCGCGAATCCGTCTATGATGAGTTTCAATCCGAATATGATGCAGTATCAATACTATGATGAGTGGAATGCACACGTCACAAAAGGGCTCCTTGGAAATCTCTCCAGTATCTATCGGAAGATATTTCCCTTTTCACCGTAAGCCTCAAGGTGCTCCTGAGTATTCCTTAGCTGACACACCTAAAACAGTTTTAGAATACTGCTCAATGAAAACAGAAGCTTAACTGTGCGAATGCAATTCACGTGACCTAGAGCAGTTTCACAGAAAGTTTCCTTCTGGTATTCATCAGAGAGTATTACTTTTTCAGCATATTCTTAAGAACGTTCCCAAATATCCTTTCTCAGGTTCCACAGAAACAATGATTTCCAAGTGTTCAATACAAAAAATGAATTAACTCTATGAGATGAGTACACACATCACAAACCACTTGCTCCGAAAGTTTGTCTCCACTTCTCATCGGAAAACGTTTACTTTCTCAGCACAAGAATGCAGGCGCCATTTAATATGCCTTCCCAGATTCCTCAAAGACAGAGTTTCCAAACTGCGCAATGCAGTGGAAGATTTAACTCTCTGAAATTCATGCACACCCCAGAGAACAGTTTCTTGAAACGCTTCTTTCTGGTTTTTATTTCCGGATATTTCGCTTTTTGCCATAGTCTTGAATGCCCTGCCAAATACTACTTTTTCAGGTTTACAGGAACAGTGCTCAAACACTCCTATGAGTAAAAAGTATAACGCACTGTGGAATGCACACATCACAGTGCAGTTTCTCAGAAAGCTTCTCTCCAGTTTTTATCTGAAGACACCTCCTATTTAACGAGAAGCGTGAATATGCTCTCAAATGTCCCTTCGCAAACCCATCCAAGACTCAGTTTCAAAACTGCATAAAAGAAAGAATGTTTTATCTATGTGAGATGCATAGACATATCTATGAGAAAGCAGTTTCACGGAAAGCTTCTTTCCTGTTTTTTTCTGAGGATACTTGCTTTCTCACCATAGCCATCCGTATACTCCCAAATGTCCCGTGTTAGCTTATTCTCCAAATGGGATTCCCCATCCTGTATGAGAAGACAGGTATAACTCTGTGAGTGGAATGCACACGTAACAAAGCAGCTCCACAGAAATCTTCTCTCCAGTATTTATCTGAAGATATTGCCCTTTTTACCATGAGCCTCAAAGTGCGCCCGAGTATCCCTTAGCTGATTCACCTAAAACAGTGTTCGAATACTGGTCAATGAAAACAGAAGCTTAAGTGTGCAAGTGGAATGCAGGTGACCTAGAGGAGTTTCACAGAAGGTATCCTTCTGGTTTTTATTGGAGGGTATTTCGTTTTCAGCATATTCCTAAGAGTGTTCCCAAATGTCCGTTCACAGTTTCCACAGAAACAGTTATTTCAAACTGCTCAATACAAAGAATGATTTAAATCATTGAGATGGATACACACATCACAAACCGGGTTCTCCAAAAGCTTCTCTCCTGTTTTCATTATAAGACGTTTCTTTCTCACCGCAAGCATCCGGGTGCCACTTAATATCCCTTCACAGATTAATCACAAATCGGTTTCTCCGAAAGCTTCTCTCCACTTCTCTTCATCTAAAATATTTCATTTCCATAAGGCTTAATGTGCTCC
Source organism: Papio anubis (assembly GCF_008728515.1). Lineage (NCBI taxonomy): Eukaryota > Metazoa > Chordata > Mammalia > Primates > Cercopithecidae > Papio > Papio anubis. Next base: position 2,242 of record NW_022161504.1, read on the forward strand.
CGAATGTCTGTTCGGGAATCAGTCCACGATGTGTTTGAAAACTGTGTAATAGAAAACTTGCCACAAGAAAAAGATGAAATTAGGACGCATCCATTACAAAGCAGTGTGAGTGGATGATCCTTCCAGTTTATGTCTGAGGATATTCCTTTTTCTACATAGCCGTCTGTATACTCCAGAATGTCCCCACTCGTCAAAAACACCTCCTTGGAAATCTTTTCTCCAATATCTATCTGAAGATATTTCCTGCCTTTTCTCCATAAGCTCAAGTGCCCTGAGTGTCCCTTTACCTGTCTCACCTAAAGGAGAACACGCCCCAGCAGAAGCTTAACATCGTGAGTGTAAATGACCAGGCCTAGAGCAGTCACAGAAAGTTTCCCTTCCTGGGTTTCTATTGGAGGTTGGGGTCTTTTCTGTAGCATATTCAAGAGTGTTCAAAAGTTCCTTTTTAGATGCAGAATCAGCAGATTTCAAACTGCTCAATCCAGCATCGGATAAGCAAACTCATGAGATGAACACATATGCAGCACTAAAGCAGTTGCTCCAAACACTCTACCTCAGTTTTTATGCGAAGACGTTTCCTTTCTCACTGGAAGCCTTTAGGCGCCACTTAATATCCCTTCACAGATCCTTCAAAGACAGAGTTTCCAAACTGGCCACCATTGTGGAAAGTTTAACTCTCTGAAATGAACGCACTCGTCAGAGAGCAGTTTCTTGGAATGCTTCTATCTGGGTTTTATTTCCAGATATTTCACTTTTCACCATAGTCTTCAATGCACTGCAAAATATCACTTTTTCACTTTTACAGGAACAATGTTCTAACACTGCCTTATGAGAAAAGAGGTATATTTCTCTGAGTGGAATGCACACATCATGAAGCAGTCTCTCGGAAAGCTTCACTCCAGTATTTATCAAAAGATATTTCCTATTTACTCGCAGGCCTGAATGTGTCTCCAAATGTCCTTTCGCGACTTTGTCTATGACGAGTATCAACACTATGACGAGTGCAATGCACACATCACAAAGGAGCTCCTCGGAAATCTTCTCTGCAGTATCTATCTGAAGATATTTCCGTTTTCACCATAAGCCTCAAGGCACTCCCGAGTATCCCTTAGCTGAGTCACCTAAAAGAGTGTTGGAATACTGCTCAATGAAAACAGAAGCTTAACTGTGCGAATGAAATTCACGTGACCTAGGGCACTTTCAAAGAAAGAGTCCTGCTGTTTTTAATCGGAGGGTGTTACTTTTTCAGCATATTCTTAAAAGCATTCCCAAATATACTTTCTCAGTTTCCACAGAAACAGTGATTTCAAACTGCTGAATCAAAAGAATGATTTAACTCTCTGAGATGATTACACACATCACAAAGCACTTACTCCAAAAGCTTCTCTCCACTTCTCATCGGAAGACGTTTCCTTTCCCACCACAAGAATCCACGTGCCACTTAATATCCCTTCCTAGATTCCTCAAAGACAGAGTTTCCCAACTGGGCATCGTAGTCGAAGCTTTAAGACTCTGATGAATGTACACCCCACAGAGCAATTTCTTGGAACGTTTCTTTCTTGTTTTTAATTCCGGATATTTCACTTTTGCTATAGTCTTCAACGCACTGCCAAATATCACTTTTTCAGTTTTCCAGGAACAGTGCTCAAACACTGCTATGAGAAAAAAGGTGTAAAGCCCTTTGGAATACACACATCACAACGCAGTTGCTCAGAAAGCTTCTCCCCAATTTTTGTCTGAAGATACCTACTATTTAACGTCAAATGCGAATGTGCTCCCTAATGTCCCTTCGCAAATCCGTCCCTGACGCGGTTTCAAACTGCGTAATAGAAAGAAAGTTTTACTATGTGAGATGCACGGACATATCAATCACAAAGCAGTTTCACAGAAGTCTTCTTTCCAGTTTTTGTCTGAGGATTCTTGCTTTTTCACCATAGCCGTCCATATACTCCCAAATGTCCCATGGTAGCTTATTCTCCAAATGGGATTTCCCCGTCATCTATGAGAAGAAAGATATAACTCTGTGAGTGGAATGCAGACGTAACAAAGCAGCTGCATTGAAATCCTCTCTCTAGTATCTATCTGAAGATATTGCCCTTTTCACCGTCAGCCTCGATGCACTCCCGAGTATCCCATAGCTGACTCAACTAAAACAGTGTGAGAATACTGGTGAATGAAAACAGAAGCTTAAGTGTGCGAGTGGAATGCACGTGACCTAGAGCAGTAGTTTCACAGAAGGATTCCTTCTGGTTTTTATTGGAGGATATTTCTTTTCCAGCATATGCTTAACTAGTTGGGTGAGGTGGCGGGCGCCTGTGGTCCCAGCTACTCGGGAGGCTGAGGCAGGAGAAAGGCGTAAACCTGGGAGGCGGAGCTTGCAGTGAGCTGAGATCCAGCCACTGCACTCCAACCCAGGCAACAGAGTGAGACTCGTCTCAAGAAAAAAAAAGAGCATTCCGAAATGTCCTTTCTCAGTTTCCACAGAAACAGTGATTTCAAACTGCTCAATACAAAGAATGATATAACTCTATGAGATGGATACACACATCACAAACAAGGTTCTCCGAAAGCTTCTCTCCAGTTTTCCTTATAAGAGGTTTCTTTTCTCACAGCAAGCGTCTGGGGGCCACTTAATAGCCCTTCACAGGTAAATGAGAGACAGAATTTCCAAAACGGCAACGTAATGTCAACTTAAACTCTCTGAAATGAATGCACACACCAGAGAGAAGTTCCTTGGAACGTTGCTTTCTGGGTTTTATTCCCGGATATTTCACTTTTCTCCATATTCTTCAAAGTGCTGCAAAATATCCCTTTTTCAGTTTTTCAGGAACAGTGTCCAAACACTGTCTTACGAGAAAAGAGGTACAACTCCCTGGGAGGAATGCACACATCATAAAGCGGTTTCTAGGAAAGGTTTCTAAAGTTTTTATCTGGTGATATTTCCTATTTCCCCATAAACCTTAAAGTGCTCCAGAATGTCCCTTCAGGAATCCGTCCACGATGCCGTTTCAAAACTGCGTAATAGAAAAAAAGATTTACCTAAGTGAAATGAATAGACATATCTATTACAAAGCAGTGTGAGACAGCGCTTCCTTCCAGTTTTTGTCTGAGGATAATTCCTTTTTCACCATAGCCGTCTGTATACTCCTGAATGTCCCCTGGGAGCGTTTTCTCCAAACGGAATTCCCCAATCCTCTATGAGAAGAAAGGTTTCACTCTGTGTGTGGAATGTACACATCAAATCACCTCTCTTGGAAATCTTATCTCCAGTATCTATCTGAAGATATTTCTGTTTCCACCACAAGCCTCAAAGCAATCCCGAGAGTCCCTTAGCTGACTCACCTAAAACAGTGTTAGAATACTGCCCAATGAAAACAGAAGCTTAACAGTATGAGTAGACTTCACGTGACCTAGAGCAGTTTCACAGAAAGATTCCTTCTGGTGTTTATTGGAAGTTATGTCTTTTTCACCATATTCTTAAGGACGTTCCCAAATGTCCTTTCTCAGGTTCCACAGAAACAATAATTTCAAACTTCAATCCAGAGAAAGATTCATCCCTGTGAGGTGAATACACACAGCACAAAGCAGTTGCTCTGAAAGCTTCTCACCAGTTTTCATGCGAAGACGTTTCCTTTCTCACCAGCAGCTTCCGGGCACCATTTAATATCCCTTCACAGATTCCTCAAGGACAGAATTTACAAACTGGGCAACGTAGTGGAAGCTTTAAATCTCTGAAATGAATGTACTCGTCATAAAGCAGTTTCTTGGAACGCTTCTTTCTGTATTTTATTTCCAGGTATTTCGCTTTTTGCCATAGTCTTCAATGTGCTGCAAAATACCACTTTTTCAGTTTTAAAGGAACAGTGTTTGAACACTGCCTTATGAGAAAAGCAGTATAATTCCCTGGGTGGAATGCACACAACACAAAGCAGTCTCTCAGAAAGCTTCACTCCAGTATTTATCAGAAGATACTTCCTATTTCCCCACAGGCCTGAATGTATCTCCAAATGTACCTTCACGAATCCATCTATGACGAGTATCAATCCGTCTATGATACAGTATCTACACTATGACGAGAGGAATGCACACGTCACAAAGGAGCTCCTCGGAAATCTTCTCTCCAGTATCTATCTGAAGATGTTTCCGTTTTCACTGTAAGCCTCAAGGTGCTCCCGAGTATCCCTTAGCTGACTCACCTAAAACAGTGTTAGAATACTTCTCAATGAAAACAGAAGCTTAACTGTGTGAATGCAATTCAAGTGACCAAGAGAGGTTTCACAGAAAGTTGTCTTCTGGTTTTTATCGGGGGGCATTACTTTTGCTGCATATTCTTAAGAGCGTTCCCAAATATTCTTTCTCAGGTTCCATGGAAACAGTGATTTCAAAACGCTCAATCCAAAGAATGATTTAACTCTATGAGATGAATACACATATCACAAAGCACTTGCTCCTAAAGCTTCTCTCCACTTCTCATCAGAAGACGTTTCCTTTCTCACCACAAGATTCCGGGCGCCACTTAATTTCCCTTCCCAGATTTCTCTAAGACAGAGTTTCCAAACTGAGCACTATAGTGGAAGCTTTAACTCTCTAAAATGAATGCACACCCCAGAGAACAGTTTCTTGGAACGTTTCTTTCTGGTTTGTTTTTCCAGATATTTCACTTTTTGCCATAGTCTTCAATGAGTTGCAAAATATCACTTTTTCAGTTTTACAGGAACAGTGCTCAAACACTGCTATGAGAAAAAAGTATAATGCCCTGTGGGTGGCACACATCACAACGCAGTTTATCAGACAGCTTCTCTCCAGTTTTTATCTGAAGATATCTTCTATTTAACGTGAAGCATGAATATGCTCCCAAATGTTCCATCGCAAATCTGTCAACGACGCAGTTTCAAAATTGCATAATAGAAAGAAAGTTTTATCTATGGGAGATGCTTAGACATGTCTATCACAAAGCAGTTTCACAGAAAGTATCTTTCCAGTTTTTCTCTGAGGATACTTCCTTTTTCACCATAGCTGTCCATATACTCCCAATGTCCCATGGTAGCTTATTCTCCAAATGGGATTCCCCCGTACTCTATGAAAAGAAAGGTACAACACTGTGAGTGAAATGCACACTTGACAAAGCAGCTCCACAGAAATCCTCTCTCCAGTATCTATCTGAAGATATCTCCCTTTTCACCGTGAGCCTCAAAGTGCTCCCGAGTGTCCCTTAGTTGACTCACCTAAAACAGTGTTACAATACTGGTCAATGAAAACAGAAGCTTATATGTGTGAGTGGAATGCACGTGACCTAGAGCAGTTTCACAGAAGGTTTCCTTCTGGTTTTTATTGGAGGGTATTTCTTTTTCAGTGTATTCTTAAGAGTGTTCCCAAACGTCTTTTCTCAGTTTCCACAAGAGTAGTGATTTCAAACTGCTCAATACAAACAATTATTTAACTCTATGAAATGGATACATACATCACAAACGAGGTTGTCCGAAAGCTCTCCAGTTCTCATTATAAGACGTTTCCTTTCTCACCACAAGCATCCCGGGGCCACTTAATATCCCTTCATAGATTAATCAGAGACAGAGTTTCCAAACTGACAATGTATTGTCAACTTCAACTCTCTGAAATGAATGCACACGCCAGAGAGAAGTTTCTTGGAAAGTTGCTTTCTGGGTTTAATTCCTGGATACTTCACTTTTCGCCATATTCTTCAAAGTGCTGCAAAATATCTCTTTTACAGTTTTACAGGAACAGTGTTCACACACTGTCTAACGAGAAAAGAGGTATAACTCCCTGGGTGGAATGCACACATCACAATGCGGTTTCTCAGAAAGCTTCTCTCCAGTTTTTATCTGGTGATATTTACTATTTCCCCAGAAGCCTCAATGTGCTCCCGAATGTCCCTCCTGGAATCTCCATGATGCAGTTTCAAAACTGCGTAATAGAAAGAAAGATTTATCTAACTGAGATGAGTAGACATATCTATTACAAAGCAGTGTGATACAACACTTGTTCCCAGTTTTTGTCTAGAGATAATTCCTTTTTCAACATAGCACTCTGTATACTCCTGAATGTCCCCTGTGAGCGTTTCTCCAAATGGGATTCCCCAATCCTGTATGAGAAGAAAGGTTCCACTCTGTGAGTGGAATGTACACGTCAAAAGCACCTCCTCGGAAATCTTCTCTCCAGTATCTATCTGAAGATATTTCCGTTTTCACCATAACCCTCAAAGTGCTCCCGAGTGTCCCTTAGCTGACTCACCTAAAACAGTGTTAGAATACTGCACAATGAAAACAGAAGCTTAACAGTGTGAGTGGACTTCACGTGACCTAGAGCAGTTTTACACAGAGTTTTCTTCTGGTTTTTATTGGAGGTTATGTCCTTTTCACCATATTCTTAAGGGCGTTCCCAAATGTCCTTTCTCAGGTTCCACAGAAACAGTGATTTCAAACTGCTCAATCCAAAGAATGATTCAAGTCTATGAGGTGAATACACACAGCAGAAAGCAGTTGCTCCGAAAGCTTCTCATTAGTTTTCATGCGAAGACGTTTCATTTCTCACCGTAAGCCTCCAGACGCCACTTAATATCCCTTCACAGATTCCTCAAAGACAGAGTTTCCAAACTGGGCAATGTAGTGGAAGCTTTAACTCTCTGTAATGAATGCACTCGTCAGAGAGCAGTTTCTTGGAATGCTTCTTTCTGTGTTTTATTTCCAGATATTTCATTTTTGGCCATAGTCTTCAAAGCACTGCAAAATATCATTTTTTCAGTTTTACATGAACAGTGTTTGAACACTACCTTATGAGAAAAGGGGTATAATTCCCTGAGTGGAATGCATACATCACAAAGCAGTCTCTCAGAAAGCTTCACTCCAGTATTTATCAGAAAATATTTCCTATTTTCCCACAGGCCCGAATGTGCCTCCGAATGGCCCTTCGCGAAACCGTCTATGATGAGTATCAATCTGTCTGTAACATGCTATCAACACTATGACGAGTGGAATGCACAAGCCGCAAATGAGCTCCTCGGGAATCTTCTCTCCAGTATCTATCTGAAGATATTTCTGTTTTCACCGTAAGCCTCAAGGCACTCCCGAGTGTCCCTTAACTGACCCACCTAAAAGAGTATTTAGAATACTGCTCAATGAAAACAGCAGCTTAACTGTGCGAATGAAATTCACGTGACCTAGAGCAGTTTCACAGAAGGTTTCCTTCTGGTTTTTTTTGGAGGGTATTATTTTTTCAGCATATTCTTAAGAGTGTTCCCAAATATCCTTTCTCAGTTTCCACAGAAAAAGTGATTTCAAACTGCTCAATTCAAAAAATTAATTAACTCTATGAGATGAATCCACACATCACAGAGCACTTGCTCCGAAAACTTCTCTCCACTTCTCATGGGAAGACGTTTCCTTTCTCACCAGAAGAATCAGGGTGCCACTTCATATCCCTTTACAGATTCTTCAAAGACAGTGTTTCCAAACTGCACAACATAGTGGAAGATTTAACTCTCTGAAAAGAATGCACATCCCAGAGAGCAGTTTCTTGGAACGTTTCTTTCTGGTTTTTATTTCGGGATATTTCACTTTTTACCATAGTCTTCAACACGCTGCCAAATATCACTTTTTCAGTATTACAGGAACAGTGCTCAAACACCACTATGAGAAAAAAGGTACAACGACCTGGAGAATGCAGACATCACAACTCAGTTTCTCAGAAACCTTCTCTCAAGTTTTTATCTGAAGATATCTCCTATTTAATGTCAAGCACAAATATGCTCCTGAATGTCCCTATGCACATCCGTCCATGACGCACTCTCAAAACTGAGTAATAGAAAGAAAGTTTTATCTATGTGAGATGCATAGGCATACTTAACACAAAGCAGTTTCACAGAAAGTTTCTTTCCAGTTTTTCTCTGAGGATACTTGCTTTTTCACCATAGCCGTCCATATACTCCCAAATATCCCGTGGTAGCTTATCCTCCAAATGGGATTCCCGAGTGCTGTATGAGAAGACAGGTATAAATCCGTGAGTGGAATGCACACGTAACAGAGACCTCCGCGGAAATCTTCTCTCCAGTATCTATCTGAAGATATTTCCCTTTTCACTGTAAGCCTCAAAGCGCTCCCGAGTATCCCTTAGCTGTCTCACCTAAAACAGTGTTAGAATACTGGTCAATGAAAGCAGAAGCTTAAGTGTGCTAGTGGAATGCCCGTGACCTAGAGCAGTTTCACAGAAGGTTTCGTTCTGGTTTTAATTGGAGGGTATTTCATTTTCAGTGTATTCTTAAGAGTGTTCCCAAATGTCCTTTCTCAATTTCAACAGAAACAGTGATTTCAAACTGCTCAATACAAAGAATGATTTAACTCTATGAGCTGGATACACACATCTCAAAACAGGTTTTCGGAAAGCTTCTCTCCAGTTTTCATTATAAAACATTACTTTCTGACCGCCAGTACTCGGGCACCACTTAGTATCCCTTCACAGATTAATCAGAGACAGAGTTTCCAAACTGGGCAATGTAATGTCAACTTTGCTCTCTAGAATGAATGCACATGCCAGAGAGAAGTTTCTGGGAATGTTCCTTTATGGGTTTTATTCCCAGATATTTCTCTTTTCACCATATTCTTCAAAGCGCTGCAAAATATCCCTTTTTCTGTTTTACAGGAACAGTGTTCAACACTGTCTTACGAGAAAAGAGGTATAACTCCCTGGGTGGAATGCACGCATCACAAAGCGGTTTCTACGAAAGCTTCTCTCCACTCTTATCTGGTGATATTTACTATTTCCCCATAAGCCTTAATGTGCTCCCAAATGTCCCTTCGGGAATCAGTGCACGAAGCAGATTCAAAACTACGTAATAGAAAGAAAGATTTATCTAAGTGAGATGAATAGACATAACTATTACAAAGCAGTGTCATAGAATGATCCTTTCCAGTTTTTGCCTAAGAATAATTCCTTTTTCTCCATAGCCGTCTGTATGCTCCAGAATCTCCCCTGGTAGCGTTTTTCCCTGACGGAATTCCCCAATCCTCTATGGGAAGAAAGGTTTCACTCTCTAAGTGGAATGCACTCGTCAAAAGCACCTTCTCAGAAATCTTCTCTCCAATATCTATCTGAAGATATTTCCATTTTCACCATGAGCCTCAAAGCGCTCCTGAGTGACCCTTATCTGTCTCGCCTAAAACAGTGTTAGAATACTGCCCAATGAATGCAAAAGGTTAACAGTGCGACAGGACTTCAGGAGGCCTAGAGCTGTTTCACAGAAAGTTTTCTTATGATTTTTATTGGATGTTAGGTCTTTTTCAGCATATTCTTAAGTGCGTTCCCATATGTCTTCTCTCAGGTTCCACAGAAACAGTGATTTCAAACTGCTCAATCCAAAGAATGTTTCAACTCTATGAGATGAATACACACAGCACAAAGCAGTTGATCTGAAAATTTCTCACCAGTTTTCACGTGAAGACATTTCCTTTCTCACCAGAAGCCTCCGGGCGCCACTTAATATCCCTTCACAGATTCATCAAGGACAGTGTTTCCAAACTGGGCCACGTACTGGAAGCTTTAACTCTCTGAATTGAATGTACTCGTCAGAGAGCAGTTTCTTGGAACGCTTCTTTCTGGGTTTTATTTCCAGATATTTCACTTTTCACCATAGTCTTCAATGCACTGCAAAATATCATCTTTTCAGTTTAAGGGAACAGTGTTTGAACACTACCTTATGAGAAAAGGGGTATAATTCCCTGAGTGGAATGCATGCAACACAAAGCAGTGTCTTGGAAAGCTTCACTCCAGTATTTATCAGAAGATATTTCCTATTTCCCCACAGGCCTGAATGTGTCTCCGAATGTCCCTTCGCGAATCCGTCTATGACGAGTATCAATCCGTCTATGACGCAGTATCAACACTATGATGAGTGGAATGCACACATCACAAAGGAGCTCCTCAGAAATCTTCTCTCCAGTATCTATCTGAAGATATTTCCGTTTTCACTGTAAGCCTCAAGGCGCTCCCGAGTATCCCTTAACTGAGTCACCTAAAACAGTGTTAGAATACTTCTCAATGAAAACAGAAGCTTAACTGTGTGAATGCAATTCACGTGACCTAGAGCAGTTTCACAGAAAGTTTCTTCTGGTTTTTATCAGAGGGTATTACTTTTTCAGCATATTCTTAAGAGCGTTCCCAAATGTCCTTTCTCAGGTTCCACAGAAACTGTGATTTCAAACTGCTCAATGCAAAGAATGATTTAACTCGATGAGGTGAATACGCACATCACAAAACACTTGCTTCTAAAGCTTCTCTCCACTTCTCATTGGAAGACGTTTCCTTTCTCACCACAAGAATCCGGACACCACTTAGTATCCCGTCCCAGATTCCTCAAAGAGAGGGTTTCCAAACTGGGAAACGTAGTGGAAATTTTAACTCTGAAAAGAATGTACACCCCAGAGAGCAGTTTCTTGGAAAGTTTCTTTCTGGTTTTTATTTCCGGATATTTCACTTTTTGCCATAGTCTTCAAAGTCTGTAAATATCACTTTTTCAGGTTTACAGGAACAGTGATGAAGCACTGCTATGAGAAAAATGTATAACGTCCTGTGGAATGCACACAAAACAATGCAGTTTCTCAGAAAGCTTCTATGCAGTTTTTATCTGAAGATACCTCCTATTTAATTTCAAGCAGGAATGTCCTCCCAAAAGTCCCCTCGCAAATCCGTCCCTGATACAATTTCAAAACTGCATAACAGAAAGAAACTTTTATCTATGTGAGTCACATAGACATATCTATCACAAAGCAGTTTCACAGAAAGCTACTTTCCAGTTTTTGACTGAGGATCCTTGCTTTCTCAACATAGCCATCCATATACTCTCAATGTCCTGTGGTAGCTTACTCTCGAAATGGGATTACCCCGTCTTCTATAAAAAGAAAGGTATAACTCTGTGAGTGGAATGCACACTTGACAAAGCAGCTCCACGGAAATCCTCTCTCCAGTATGTATCTGAAGATATTGCCCTTTTAACTGTAAGCCTCAAAGCGCTCCCGAGTATCCCTTAGCTGACTCACCTAAGACAGTGTTAGAATACTGGTCAATGAAAAGAGAAGCTTAAATGTGTGAGTGGAATGCACGTGACCTAGAGCAGTTTCACAGAAGGTTTTCTTCTGATTTTGTATATCTTTTTCAGCATATTCTTAAGAGTGTTCCCAAATGTCTTTCTCAGTATCCAGAGAAACAGTTATTTCAAACTGCTCAATAAAAAGAATGATTTCACTCTATGAGATGGATACACACACCACAAACCAGGTTCTCCAAAAGCGTCTCTCCAGTTTTCATTATAAGGCGTTTCCTTTCTCACCGTAAGTATCTGGGCACCACTTAATATCCCTTCACAGATTAATCAGAGACAGAGTTTCCAAACTGGGCAACGTAGTGTCAACTTTAACTCTCTGAAATGAATGCACACGCCAGAGAGAAGTTTCTTGGAACGTTGCTTTCTGGGTTTTATCACCGGATATTTCACTTTTCACCATGTTCTTCCAAGTGCTACAAAATATCCCTCTTTCAGTTTTACAGGAACAGTGTTCAAGCACTGTCTTACGAGAAAAGAGGTATAAACCCCTGTGTGGAATGCACACATCACAAAGTGGTTTCGCTGAAAACTTCTCTCCAGTTTTTATCTGGTGATAGTTCATATTTCCCCAGAAGCCTTAAAGTGCTCAGGAATGTCCCTTCGGGAATCCTTCCATGATGCAGTTTCATAACTGTGTAACAGAAAGAAAGATTTAACTAAGTGAGATGAATAGACATATCTATTACAAAGCAGTGTGAGAGAACGCTTCTCTCCAGTTTTTGTCTGAGGATGATTCCTTCTTCAACATAGCCCTCTGTATACTCCCGAATGTCCCCTGGGAACGTTTTCTCCAAATGGGATTCCCCAATCCTCTATGAGAGGAAAGGTTTCACTTTTTGAGTGGAATGTAAACGTCTAAAGCACCTCCTGGGAAATCTTCTCTCCAGTATCTATCTGAAGATATTTCCGTTTTCACCATAAGCCTCAAAGTGCTCCCGAGTATCCCTTAGCTGACTCACCTAAAACAGAATGAGAATACTACCCAATGAAAACAGAAGCTTAAGAGTGCCAATAGGGGCGGAGCAAGATGGCCGAATAGGAACAGCTCCAGTCTCCAACTCCCAGCGCGAACGACACAGAAGACCAGTGATTTCTTCATTTTCAACTGAGGTACTGGATTCATCTCACCAGGGAGTGCCGGACTATCGGTGCTGCTCCGCTGCTGCAACCTGAACAGCTAGAGCTGAAGCAGGGCGAGGCATGGCTTCACCTGGGAAGTGCAAGGGGAAAGGGAATCCCTTTTCCTAGCCAGGGGAACTGAGACACACAACACCT
>NW_022161505.1:0-14619 GCF_008728515.1 Papio anubis
TAACTTAAAGAAAACCTTACTCCCCTCTGCCTAAAAACAGTGGAGAGGCCAGGCACAGTGGCTCAGGCCTGTAATCCGAGCACTCTGGAAGGCCGAGTTGGGCAGATCACAAGATATCAGGGGTTCAAGACCAGCCTGACCAACATGGGGAAGCCACATCTCTACTAAAAATACAAAAATTAGCCGGGCGTGGTGGTGGGCACCTGTAATCCCAGCTACTTGGGAGGCTGATGCAGGAGAATTGCTTGAACCTGGGAGGCGGAGGTTGAAGTGAGTCAAGACCATGCCACTGCACTCCAGCCTGGGTGATAGAGTAAGACTCCGTGTCAGGGGGAAAAAAAAAAAGTAGATAAGAACTGAAACAGGTATAAAATTTCACCTAATTGGAAATGCAAAGTTTACAAAAATAACATAAAACGCTAAATGAGTGTTCATTGAATTTTATGCCTCCACAAAGTAGGTTGTGAATTAACTTCCACATCTGTTGCAAGCCACCAAAGTTGGGCAGCCTCCGTGTCTGAAATTCACATGTGGCTCAAATAAGAATTATACCTGGGGATACCCCAAAGTTTAAATATGGTATCCCCTGTGATATTATGAGGAATTACTGTACATAAAACAGGTTGCCTTCCTTTAATTCTGAAAATAATATTACCTTGCCTAAATTCTCCAAAACGCATCGCTCTGCAGTACCCTGTAGTGGACATAGGTTTTCTGACCAATGAGCACTAAAAGTAAGTGTGTGCGACTCACCTATGTTCTTATCAAAATGGAAATCCCCGAATCCCACCGGTTAGAATAACATGACAGAATGTCAGATTTTTGGAATATATAGGTTTTCTGTAAGGTTATTAGGTGTTGATTCCATTTTTAAAATAGATATCAATATATTTAGATGACCTATTTCTCCTATGTTTTAGTATTAATAGATTGTGTCTTTTAATTCATCCAGTTGGTCTAAGTTACCAAGTTTGTGGGTTATGGAGATTGTAATATTCTTTATTATTTTATCATCTATGGGCTCTCTAATATAAAGGCCTCTTTTAATTCTTCTATTATTAGGTTGGTGCCAAAGTAATTGTGGTTTTGGACCGTGAATTTTAAATTTTTATAACTAGGCTGCAACACATCTTTATTAATCAAAATAGAACCCATTACAATGGACTGGGCACAGTGGCTCACGCCTGTAATCCTAGCACTTTAGGAGGCTGAGGCGGGTGAATCAAGAGGTCAGGAGTTTGAGACCAGCCTGACCAACGTGATGAAATCCCGTCGCTACTAAAAATACAAAAAGTAGCCGGGTGTGGTAGCATGTGCCTGTAATCCCAGCTACTCAAGAGGCTGAGGCAGGAGAATCTCTTGAGCCCAGGAGGCAGAGGTTGCAGTGAGCCGAGATTGCACCTTTGCACTCTGGCCTGGGCGACAGAGTGAGACTCGGTCTTAAAAAAAAAAAAAAGAAACCATTACATTGAACACATTTTTGCCAATGAGAAATAAACTTGTTTATTCCATGCTTTCAGCATTTGATGAACTCTTGGAAAGCATTTTCTTCATCCTGCTGGTTGTGTAAGTGTTTTCCCTGCAAAAAGTTGTCAAGATGCTTAAAGAAGTGGTAGTTGGTTGGCGAGAGGTCAGGTGAATATGGCAGATGAGACAAAACTTCATAGCCCAATTTATTCAAATTTGAAGCCCTGGTTATATGACATGTGGTCAAGCGTTGTGGAGAACTGGGCCCTTCATGTTGACCAGTGCCAGCTCCAGGTGCTGCAGTTTTCCATACATCTCATCGATTAACTTGACATACTTCTCAGATGTAATGATTTCATCAGGATTCAAAAACTGTAGTGGATTCAAAAACTGCCAGAAGACTGGCAGCTGACCACCAAACAGCGACCATGACCTTTTTTTGGTACAAGTTTGACTTTGGGAAGTGGTTTGTAGCTTCTTCTCAGTCCAACCAGTGAGCTGGCAGTTGTATGAAATCCACTTTTCATGGCATGTCGTCTGATCCAAGAAATGGTTCATTGTTTCATAGAATAAGAGATGACACTTCAAAGGATGGTTTTAAATATTTGGTCCAGCTCATGAGGCACCCACTTATCAAGATTTTCCAGCTTTCCAATTGGCTTCAAATGCTGGATGACCGTAGAATGAATTAGACATTCAGTTTTCCATGTAACTACCGTGTATCTCTGTAAGAGGGGATGAATTCAGTGGTTGCTCTGGGTGGTGGGTATCAACTTCTGGCCCAGAGCCTGGGGCTGGGGCTGCCATGACCACCCTGTTCTCTTCCTTCTGGGGTCCCCAGGAAGCTCCCTGGGACTGAATGAGCCCCACAAAATACAGTGGCCAGGATGGGAGGGCTGGAGGTCAACTACTCCCCCGCCTCTGCCACCACAGCCAAGAGGCCCCATGGAGGTAGAACCCCCAGATGTGGGTCCCTGTGGGATGCAGGCTCCCGCAGTTATTTCAGGGGATGAGCATTGGTCCTCTGGCTGACAGGAGCCTGGTGGTGGGCACTGGGTGTGGTAATGGGAGGCCTGTATAGGTGGGTTGGACAGGGCTTTGGAGGCTAACCAGGGAGCCAGAACTGGGTGTCTTCAGATTTCCTATAGAGATCCCTATCTGATCATAGATGATGAGTGATTTCTCTTTAAGTACTGGACTCCTGTAAAGGTGTTAAGCTCCATTCTTACCAAGTTTATTTTGTTGCCTGGTAGAACTTGAAGCATAAACAAGAAAATGGTGAAGAGGAGGACAGGAATCATACGGCTGAAGAAAGAAGAGAAAGTTTGGCTTCATTTCAGGAGGCAGAAAACTTCCGTCTGTGGCTCTCAGCACCAGTGGAATGTCTCTGTTTGAATAATAAGAGCCTTTCTGTACCTCATTAGGGATATTCATAGATAGGGTGTTCTATGCATGCAAAATTGCTTTTATGGGAGGATTGATGTGGCTGCACAGTTTTGGCCAGAAAACCTTGTTAAATGGGAATATAAGCTACAAACATTTTGCAAAAGATGAAAGTTTATGAACAAACAACCATTTATATTGTTACAATAAGTTAGACTGTGTTGAGAAACCAGTTGCTTTCGTTAATGATCAGACATTTTTTTAGCGAACACTTCCCAGACTTTACTAGCCCTGCTAAGAATTAATCACCCCACTTGCTCCTGGTCTGAAACCCCAAAGTACTTTGTTGATGTTACAGTGTTTACTGCCTTGTATGTTAGATTAGTGAAGGTATATTTGCCTCTTCCACTGCTGTATGGGCTTCTTGCTTGCTAGGACAAGGCTATATTCCTCAGAGCAGAGGAGGGATTTGAATCATAACTGGAGGTATGGGTATAGTCAGGAAAATTGTCTTCCTTAGGTGCTTCCTTGATAGCACCTATAAAGGTTGAGATCTGTTGGATCTAGATCAGGGGATTCTCAATCATTACTATGCATAAAATCAACTGGGAGAGTTGCTTTGTAATATAGATGCTTAGTTCCATCTCATGATATTTTTACTGTTTTTTAAAATTGATCTAGTATTTTTCATTAAATAATGTAAACTTTCTTAGTCTACATCTAATAAAACTCCCACTGGGATACAAATACATTGAATGATATTAGCAGCAGAATCTTTAAATAAAGTATCTATATACAACTATTAACCCAAACCACTTTTTTTCATTCCTTATTATTTCATGCTGTTTGTCACCATTGTCATCATAATCCAGGATCATCCTACATTTGCTGAACTTACCATTGTTATGAACCATGCTTAGCTTAAACATTTTTTCCTACTCATAAGGAGCATATATTCTCTATATGCATATGAAATTAATGTCTGAACAAAGTGGCTTAAACAAGGCAGAAGTTTATTTCTTTCTCACTTAAATCTATAGTTACACCTATCATGGCTGGTACAGATGCTTGCCAAATTCATTAGGGACGCAAGCCCCTTCCAGCTGTCTGATCTGCTGTACTTTAGAAGAGGCTCCAGTTTGGCAAGCTGCTAAATGCCCACCTATCATTTTTTAATTCCAGACAGCAGGAAAGAAAATAGCCAAGAGAGAAAAACAAGGGAACATCTACCCCTCCTTTTAAATTTTTTAACCAACCCTTTTTTTTTTTTAACGCAATTTGTTGAGCTCTGATTACATTTAAAAAGCTGTGCATGTTTAAGGTATGCATCTCAGTGAGTCTGGGGATAAGTATACATTATGAACACCACTACTCTTAAGATTATAAACGTATCCTTCACCTCCCAAAGTCCCCCCCATCATTATTATTATTATTATTACTGGTAAGAAATTTTGGTAAGGACACAAAATCCACCCTTTTAGCAAATTTCAGTATGCAATACAGTATTCTTAATATAAGCACTGCTGTAAATGGGCCTCCAGAACTTTACTTCCCTCGCAATTTCTCCTTTTTAAATTATTATTTAACCAACCCCCTTTTTAAACCCACTTGTTGAGCTTCCCAATATTTTAAAAAGCTGTGCATGTTTAAGGTATGCATCTCAGTGAGTCTGGGGATAAGTATGTACATCATGAACACCACTACCCTTAAGATTATAAACATATCCTTCACCTCCCAAAGTCCCCCCCCATCATTACATATTATTACTGGTAAGAAATTTTGGTAAGAACACAAAATCCACCCTTTTAGCAAATTTTCAGTATGCAATACAGTATTCTTAGCTATAAGCACTGTGCTGTAAATGAGACCTCCAGAACTTACTTATATGGTATATCTGAAACTTTAGCTCTAACTACCTACCCATTTCCCTGCACTACATTCCTTGGCAAACTTCACCTTATTCTAATTTCTGGCTTTAGTAGTTTTGTCTATTTTAGATTTCAAATGCAAGTGAAATCATATAGTAATTGTCATTCTGTGGCTGGCCTATTTCATATAACGAATGCCCCTCAAGATACCCATGTTGTCATGCAGTATTATGTAACACTGAATAATATTCCAATGCATATATGTATTACCCATTTATCCTGATACTCTCCCTCCACCTGCCTCCCAACAGGCCCCAGTGTGTTGTTCCCCTCTCAGTATCCATGTGTTCTCATTGTTCTGCTTCCACTTGTAAGTGAGAACATGCAGTGTTTAGATTGTTCCTCGAAGGGTTTGTTGAGATACTGGTTTGAAATTATCTATGTCCCTGCAAAGGCGACATGATCTCATTCCCTTTGTTATGGCTGCATAGCATTACCGTGGGGAGTATAAAAATTACATTTCTTTGTATCCAGTCTATCATTGATGGACATTTGGGTTGGATTCCATGTTCCTTTGCTTGGTTAGACTAGTGCTGTGTAATGAACATGTGTGTGCATGCATCTTTATAACAGAATGATTTATATTCCTTTGGGTATATACACAGTAATGAGATTGCAGGATCAAGTGATATTTCTGGTTCTAGGTCTTTGAGGAATCACCATACTGTCTTCCACAATGGTTGAACTAATTTACATTCCACCAACAGTGTAAAAGTGTTCCTATATCTCAACAGCCTCATCAGCAGGTAGTTTTATTTAACAATTTTTGAAACCTTCATACTATTATCCAAAATGGCCATAGTAGTTTGTATTTCCACCACGAGTATAGAAGGGTTATCTTTTATCCACATCCTCACTAATACTTGCTACTCATCTTTTCGATAACAGCTATTCTAAGAGGTGTCAGGTGACATTTCATGGTGGTTTTTATTTGCATCCCCCTGACAATTAGAGATGGTAAGAATTTTGTCATATATTTGTTGGCCATTTGTATCTCTTCTTCTGGGAAACGTTTATTCAGATCTTCACCTATTTAAAAATAATTTCAACTTTTATTTTAGATTCAGTGAATGCATGTGCAGGGTTTTACATTGGCACATTGTGTGATGCTGAGGCTTGGAGTATGAATGATCTTGTAACCCAGGTAGAAAACATAGCATATTTCATGGTGTATATGTTTTTCAGGTCTTGGTCCCCACCTTCCCTTCCCCTTCTTGTAGTCCCCAGTATCCATGTTCCCATCT
The DNA here is from genome assembly GCF_008728515.1 of Papio anubis. Classification (NCBI taxonomy): domain Eukaryota; kingdom Metazoa; phylum Chordata; class Mammalia; order Primates; family Cercopithecidae; genus Papio; species Papio anubis. The sequence continues at coordinate 6,023 of NW_022161505.1, forward strand.
TTACATCCATGTGCAATCAGTGCTTTGTTCTTACTTATAACTAAGAACATATGGTATCTGGTTTTTTCTTCCTGCATTGTTTTAGAATAATGGCCTCCCATTGCCTATAATAAATATATGAGTGCACATGTCTTTATGGTAGAACAATTTATTTTCTTTTGGATACAAGGGTCAGTCCCCATGGCTGCTGTCAAGGGCTAGCGTTGAGTGCCTGCAGCTTTTCCAGGCTCAGGGTGCAAGCTGTCAGTGGATCTGCATTGTCTGGGGTCTTGGAGTGATGGTGGCCGCCTTCTCAGAGCTCCACTAGCAGTGCCCCAGTGGCACCCTGTGGCTCCCACCATCCTCCCTCTGCACTGCTGTAGTAGACATTTGCCATGAGGTCTCCACCCCAGCAGGCTTCTACTGGACATACAGGCTTTTCCATACATCTTTTGAAATCCAGGTGAAGGCTTCTGATATGGTTTGGCTCTGTGTCCCCACCCAAATCTCACCTCAAATTGTACTCCCACAATTCCCACATGTTGTGGGGGGACCCAGTGGGAAATAATTGAATCATGGGGGCAGTTTCTCCCATATCGTTTCTCTCGTCGTAGTGAATAAGTCTTATGAATTCTGATGGTTTGATAAGGCGAAACCAGTTTTGCTTGGCTCTCATTCTCTCACTTGCTTGCAAGGATGTAAGACATGCCTTTCGCCTTCTGCCTCCCCCAGCCATGTGTGGAACTGTGTCCACTAAGCTTTTCTTTTGTAAATTGCCCAGTCTTGTATATGTCTTTACTAGCAGTTACCTCTGCATCACTTTGTGCAACTGCAGGTTTAATATCCCATGGAAATTGCCAAGGCTTATGGCTTGCACCCTCAAAGCAGTGATCCAAACTTATGGCCTCAGCTGTGGCTGAGCTGAGGGGTTGGGAGGTAGAATGCTGTGAGCACTGTCCCATGGCCAGCCTGGGGTGGTGCAGCTTCAGGCCCAGCCCCTACAAAACTGCCCACCCCTTATGCTTCCCAGACCCATGTGGCTGCCACCAGCCAAGGTCTCTGAAATGCCTTTCAGGCTCTTCACTGTCTTCTATTAGTATCTGCTTTCCTTTTAGTTATGCAAATGTCTTCAGCCTGCTTGAATTTCAGAGGATACCAATGGCCTTGTGCACCATACATGACCCCCCAACACCTCCCTGACTTCATTTCTGCAATATATTTTATTTTGTTTACATCATCATGAACATTGAAACTTTTTATATCTATTCACTTTCCATTTGTTTTCAAGTCCAGCTTTACTCAAATACTTTAGGAAATATATAGAGTTCCATAAGACTCTTAGTTTGTTCAGGTTTTGCTGTACCCTGGCATGATCAAGTGCATCAAGCTTGCAGTACATACAATACACCACTCAAAGGCCGGCGGAGGCCGATGAGCACTGTGTAATCCCAAGCACTTTGGGAGGCAAGGCCGAGGTGGGCTGATCAATACGAGGTCAGGAGATCTGGCTAACACACGGGTGAAACCTCCCCGCTCTATCAAAAAAATACAAAAAATAGCCGGACGGGTATCAGAAGCGCCAGTCCCAGCTACGTGGGAGGCTGAGGAGAATGGCGAACCCGGAAAGAGAGCCAGAGAGTCGAGATGCACCACTGCCTTGAAATGGGCAACAGAGCAAGACTCATCTCAAAAAAAAAAAAGTATTCTATGAATGAAAAAAGGAATGAATCTTCCTATTTTTCTTTCATCATAGCCTTTAACTCTTTGGTTTTCCGGTGTATTTTAGTAGTTGTCTCAAAATCCAATCAAATTGACCCCGGGTGTGTCTCCAGAATGAAGTTTTGATGAGGTTCAGCAAGACGCAGTCAGGGCATGTCTCTTGAATGTAGTAGCTAATTAGGTTATTAATTCGTTTTTCCATATGTGGTAGAAGCCAATCAGAGGATGTAGGGTCAGAGAAGCGGAGCATCAGAAGAGAGCTTAAGACCTGGGGAAGAGAGTCTTGCTGTTGCTTGGACTTGCCTTGAAGGATGTTCACAAAGACCTTGGCAGCTTTTATTTTTGGTGAGTTCTCCCAGCACTGAAGTGAACTGGCCTCATTCCCTTTACAATGATACTGTTACCAGTAGAAATTGAGTTACTGGCAGCATATCTGCATGGGTCCATAACTTCTTGAATTTTGCCTCCTCAGAAGAAAGAATTGACTGAGGGCATACAGCGGAAAAAGAGAGACTAAGTTTCTTGAAAGAGGAGTGGAAGTTTATTTAAAAAGGCCTTAGAACAGAAAGGAAAGGAAAATTCTCTTGGAAAAGACCCAAGTGGATGCCTGAAGGTCCAAGAGAGAAAAGAGAAGGGCCTTTAACCTTGATCCTGGGATGGGCTTGGCACTTTTCCCATGATTTTGGGAGGTTTCCACGTGCAATTGTGTGCTTTCTTTACCTCCTTTTGAATTCGAGCATGCACGGTGTGTAGGGGAATACGTCCATCTGAGGCTTTCTTTCCTTTTCCAGCGGAGTGTGTCCCCGGAAGATTATACTTTGCCATTTTTGTCTCTTAACATGCATGCCCAAGAAGTTGCTTCTTCCTGGGGTCTGCATTTAATTAACGTTTTTGATGTTAACAGGTGTAGACCACCATGAAATGGCTCTCTCTGGCGCTGCCTAATTATCGTTTTTAGAGAGGCAAAGTGATCATTAACAGGCCATCACCTGACATTTCTAGTGGGTAGGGGAAGAGCCCTCTCCTGCCCTGCTCCTGCTCTTCTACCTGTAACAAGACAAGCCTTGAATATCATTAGACATGTGTCCCATCAAGGCAGCATCTCATTATTAAATTTTACTGTGTGAATTGTTACTTCACATTCTCCATATATTCTGTGTTCACTATTTGTGTGCCTTTTCCATTTTTGTTTTGACCATATCTCATTATTTTAACTGCCTTCTCCAAGATTCTAGATCTGCATTGACCAATAGAGTAACTACTAGTCACATGTGGCTATAAACTGTAAATTAATTATAATTAAATAACTAAATGGCATATCTTTAGTAGTAATAGCCAAATTGGTGGCCAACAGCCTGCACCTGTATATGTGTGGTAGTTACTGCATTACTGATAATGTAGATGCAGAGAATTTCTTTCATCACAGAAAATCATGTTGGGCATGTTGGCTGCCACTTATTTTTTTTTTTTTTTTTTATTCTTTGAGACACAGAGTTTTGTTTTGTTGCCCAGACTGGAGGCAATGGCGTGATCTCAGCTCACCACAACCTCCACCTCCCAGGTTCAAGCGACACCTCCTGCCTAAGCCTCCCTAGGTAGCTGGGATTACAGGCATGTGCCACCATGCCCTGGTTTTTTTTTTTCTATTTTAGAGACGGGTTTCTCCATACCGGGGGCTGGATCTGAAACCTCCTGACCTCAGGTGATCCGCCGGCTTCAAGCCTCTCCCAAAGTGCTGATTGACAGGTATGAGCCACTGTGCCCGGCCTTATTTTTAAATTCTATTTGTGTGCTTTATAGTTAAATTATATTCTGCTTCTCTATATTCATTTCCTTTCACAGAATTTCTCAGGCAATTTTAAAATTTCATTCATCTACCTTCTTGAGGAAAGTACTTAGATCATTTTTTAAAAATAATATACAGCAAATAATTTTTCCACAGATATTGTTTTAGCTTTATTGTGTTGGTACTTTTACATACTATATTCAGGTGGTATTACTATTTTTCATAACTTACTTTAAAATTGTGCCAAGTTTATTTAAAAGAGATTTCTCCCTTGATTTTCAGAGATCAGATTGTGTCTTCCATTGCTGTTATTTTAGTTTAATTTTATTTTATTATATGTAAATATGTTGCATATTCCTTTTTTAAAAATGTGAGATTTTTTCTCTCTCTTGTTACACAAACTTTGTATGCAGTGTTCATTATGCACTTTAAAAATAAATATTTTGTTTCAGGGTATGGTGCTTTCACACATGCAACCTTAGAATAATTTTAAATTCCATTCCACTTTCATCATTCCTGAACTGCTTTGAATATATTGGATGTTGGAAGCCATGAGAGGTTTTGAGTCTTGCAATCCAGTCAAGATAATAGGATTTTCCATTTATAGTGTAATCTGATATATATATTCGTTTCGGTTTCCTACTTTTAAAAAATCTATTCTCTTTTACTCTGTGGTGATCTTTGCTTTTCTAATTGTGCATTGCTAGAATGTCAGCTGCTGTTTCCCTAGCACCTGAGATGTTACTCAACACTGTATAGTGCTGGTGTTGAGAATTGAGAGAATCTACTAAATAATAGCACTTTTCGAGACCGCAATTCTGAATTAAAAGGAAGGGAAAAGACAGGCAAAAGAATATAGACATCAGCTATTTGTACTGAAGATCTGTTGGAGAACATGGTTTTGGTGTCCAGGAACTTGAGACCTATCACTGCATTCCTAATACTTCACTAAGGTGTGCCTAAATAGCCCTGAAAGGGCTAGGAAGTCACAAGTCAGCCTCTTAATTGTTATGGGTGTCCTTAAAATATTAAGGTAATGTTGAGGATGCAGAATGGCTCCTTCCTCATGTCTTTTTAAGAGATCTGGGCCGGGCGCTGTACTCACGCCTGTAACCCGGCACTTTGAGAGGCTGAGGTGGTGATCACCTGAGGTCAGAGTTCCAGACCAGCTCACCCCAAAAATGGGAGAAACCCCATCTCGACTGAAAATACACAAAAATTAGCTGCTGCAGGCTATTCGCTGTCATCCCAGCTACTTGGAAGGAGAGGCAGGAGAATAGCTTGAACCTGGGAGGTGGAGGTGGCAGTGAGCTGAGATTTCACCATTGCACTCCAGCCTGGGCAACAAAAGCGAAACTCTGTCAAAAAACAAAAAAGGAGAGAGAGAGAGAGAAATCTGGAAGAAATACTAAGCTGTGCAGGCTCTCATCTTGAAGTCACCAAATACGTAAGTTGTTATTCCTGCTCTGGTGAGAAGTTTGTCAATACATTTTTTCCATGAATTAATGAAAATTTTAGACCCACAACATAAGTTTGAAAAAATTTATCCTAAAGATTGCTTGTGTATGTATGTGTTTTGAAATATATTTAATCTCTATATCTTGAAATAGTTTTTATAGATTCCACACAAGAGTCCTTTAGGAAATAAGGTGTACTTTAATTTTCTTATAATATTTGTCCTTTTGTCCCTGGCACAGTCTGTATATGACCATTTAAATTACTTTTTAATTCATGTTTGATTATATAATCACAAATATTCTCTAAAGTCCAAATCTTGTTTTGATATTCAAGGAAGAGTTTACATGGTAATAATATTAAGGGTTACAGCTGGTTTCACTGAAGCTTTGTAGGCATTCTCTAAAACCTTATTTTTTTGAAGGAATATCTGTTCTGCTTCTGAATTATAGACAACATAATACATGTACTGTCAGGTACATTCATGGAAGGGACAGGCAGATGGAGTCGTATGTTACTGGAGTCTTGATGAACAGATGTAGGAAATAGTCCAAGGAATAAGAAAAAAGTTGATACTGAAAAGTGCTTGTTGAAGTCTGTAAATGTGCATTAAAATGTGACAGTAAAAATAGACACAGTGAAGTTTGGGAACTGGGGTCTAAATCCTGGAGTCCCCAGAATCATAGAGAACCTTGGTTAGGGGAGTAATTTTGTAAAAAAGCAAGAAGAGGCAGTGACAAGGCAGAATATAATTAAAAGTATTGCTGTGAAGTCATTTTCTAATTTTGTAATTTTGTCATATTTTTCAAACTCTGTTGATCATTTATTAAACTAGTAAATAAACTATAATCAGCAGGGTTATTATAAGGGTTAAATAAGGAAATTTATGTATATCTGTAAGCACAATGTCACAATTAATACAAAGTTACCCTTTTTAATTTTCCTGGACTTCATGTACAAATGGGTCAGTTAATTTTTATGACACATAATTATCAGTTGTACATAAAATAAATTTAATTATTTTTATATTTTTAGCAGGGAAATAATACATGCATGTTTTCTGCCATCTCAAACACAAGCATTCACATAAACATACCCATTCATAGCCAAGATATCTATGTATGAATATACACATGGACATCGCGTATTTCTCAGCAAATATGTACTCTCAGAACTGTACAACCAACTAAGACTATGAACCCACGTGAATTTAGATACCACCTTATAGTAAAATATCAGACTGAGCTGGCTAAATTTCTCTCAGCCCTGTATTTTCTGAGCATCGTAGAGGATTGTGACTGCATACACAGGGGATGTTACCGCAATCTGTGGTACTGCTGTGAATTTTTGATGCAGGGATTTGAAAGGGCCAGATCAGCAGGATGCGAGTGTTGACCTCCAAGTGAAATAAATCTCCTTGAATTCGATTATCCCATTATAAAACAGATTGTTTTTTTTTTCTTGTTTTGTTTTTTTTTTTTTGTGATACAGAGTCTTGCCTCTGTCTCCTCTCCTGGCTGGAGGCAGGTTAGGATTCAAGGCTCACTGTAATTGTCTCCTGGGTTCATACCCCTCCTGCTTCAGCCTCCCTGAGTAGCTGGGATTACAGGCAAGCACCACCATGCCCAGCTACCTGGTGAATTTTAGCAGAAATGGGGTTTCACCATTTTCCAATGCTGGTCTCAAACTCAACCTCACAGCTGATCCACCTGCCTTGGCCTCCCAAAGTGCTGGAATTACAGGTGAGAGCAACCCACTTGACCCTAAAATAACAGATTTCCATTTTGATTGATTTTCCGGAGTTCCAAGGGGAAATACAAAGTCGAAATTGAGAGAAAGTAAAAGTGGAGCAAGGCTTCAGAAGGCTGTGATTGGTGTTGGAGAAACATTGCTAGGGCATAGCCGAGATAATAATACATTATTCTGAGAAATCCCACAGTAGTTTACCTACAGGTAGAAATCACATATTCCACATGTGGGCATGGAAATGATCCCTGTGTTTTTAAAAATCAGTGAGGGAATTGAATACCTGGATTCTGTGTCAATTAACATACAAAACTCAGTGCTTTTGATGTTCTCATTCACAAGACATCTGTGTTCCTTCTTTGTCAGAAACCATCGTCATAGGCTTCCTAATTTTGACCATGGGAAAAGAGGAGAGACCTGTGTGTGTTTGTGTCTGTTGGTCAGGCTGTGGTGCAGGTGGTGTCACACTTCAGTGAAGGTCCGACTTTTCATCACAGGTTGGTCTGAAAATGATGTACAAGGCTGGTGTCTCACGTGTTCTTTCTCCAACCTCAGCTTTTCTTAGTGCCTGAGGTGTCTGCAAGTGGAAATCCAGAAGAAGACAGAGAGAAACTGAGTTCTTGACAATGCATTCACTAGTGAGTAGGGGATGCCTCTTTCTACTGAAATTATACCCATATTGCTGGCAAATGGGCAGTTTTCTCCAGTTTGCATGGGTGTTTCATTTTTATTTTTTTGTTTGTTTGTTTGTTTTTATGATGCAAAATCCACCCAGCCTGGGTGTTCCAAATGCAATCAGGAGACTTTCAGGTATCTGGCCTCCAATTAAGTTTTCTAAGGACTCTAGGTTGGGTATCATGTGTCAAAGATTCCTAAACTATCAATATAATTTCTACTATTACACTACTTTATTCCAGCCTCTATGGAGGGCGTGTGTGATGTGAACTTCCATCGTACACAGCATACAGCACTTGTGACGATGACAAAGTTGAGAGTGCTCCTGGGACAGCATGTAGTTGGCAAGGGGTGGTGTGTATGTCAGGCACTGCAGGGAAGCATTCATGTAGCAAGTATTTCCCATATTCTGGAGCCCAGCCCCCACCGCAGCAGGTCTCCTGCTACTGAGAGGAACCTTCTCCCCAGGGGCAGGCTGTCTTGCCACAGGAGCCAAACCATCATAGAGGTTGACATGGGTCTCAGATGACAGTGGTGACTTCTCAGGTAGAGAAGTCCGCTGGATTTCAGCAAAAGCTGCATCTGGCCGAGAAGATGTGAGTTTTGAAAAGTGGTCGAACTGCCACTCACCTCCCAAGTGGAGTGAATCGGCCTCCATGTCGCCAGGAGCAAGGATCACAAGCTTCCTCTGCTGGGACCGCACGTTGCAGAAAGACGCTATCTCTTCCGAGAGAGTCTTCAAATGACGCGCCATCTGGCCGCATCAGCCCTTATATAACTCACCCCCGCCTACCGCGAACACCCCACCCACCCATCAGGTACGCGATCCACCAATCAAATCTCAGCACCTAATTAAGGCATGAGTCAGAGGGTGTGTCCCCTTGTATTCCCCAGGGAGTTCAACAGACCCAGCCCACATCGTGATTTATAGAACACCTGAAGCACATTGACGTCTCAGGATGATAGGCACATATAATAGGAGTGCAACCAAGGTTTAGGACAGTGGCCACACATTTGCCTTAGTTTAGGTAAAACAATGCCAGGGAAGAATTGTGTAGGTGTGAAACAGTGTGTGTATGCTTGCGTGTGTGTGTGTGTGTGCGCGTGCCCGCAGGCGAGAGCACACGAGCACTAGCAAGCACGCCCGCGTGAGTGTGTCTCTGTGTGTGTTTATGTCTGTGTGTGTGTGTGTTTGTGCTGGGATGTACTTCCAGGTATGTGCATTTGGCAGATACCA
>NW_022161506.1:0-14590 GCF_008728515.1 Papio anubis
GACTCTGATCAGTGGGTCCCGAGCGCCCCCTGCCGCTGATTTCCCCCCGCGTTCCTGCAGGGAGGTTTGTGTCTGGGCTCACAACGACCTCCCCTCACTGTGTCTCTCGCACAGTAATACACGGCCGTGTCCTCCAATCTCAGGTTGTTCATTTGAAGATATAGCATGTTCTTGGAATTGTCTCTGGAGATGGTGAATCGGTCCTTCACAGAGTCTGCGTAGTATTTCTGACTTCCATCATACCATATAACTGCCACCCACTCCAGCGCCTTCCCTGGAGCCTGGCGGACCCAGCTCATGTCATAGCTACTGAAGGTGAATCCAGAGGCTGCACAGGAGAGTCTCAGGGACCCCCCAGGCTGGACCAAGCCTCCTCCAGACTCCACCAGCTGCACCTCACACTGGACACCTGCAAACACAGAGACACCAAGGTCAGAAACTGCCACACATATCCACTGTTTCTCTCACTCATGTCCACTCCCACTCAATCTCTCTATTTCTCCATGAATCACCTCTTAAAATAGCAACAAGGAAAACCCAGCTCAGCCCAAACTCCATGGTGAGTCCTCTGTGTTCAGTGCTGATCACCGAATGGAACACTGTGGACTTCCAGTGCTGGGCTCCTCTCCCAGAGCTGCAGGGTCAGGGCTGGGCTGGTTTTCATCAGCAGAGGGAGGGCCCTATTTGCATGTCCCCCACTATATAGCAAGCTCTGGGGTGGGACATCTGAGGAGAGGCCGGGCTCACTGCAGATAAAGTGACCTGGGGGAGACTGGTAGTAATTTCATCATTCAGGAAAATATAATTTTATATTATGTGATTGTGCCTTGATTAACATTTAGCTCTCATAATCTGATTTTATTTTTACATATTTACACTATATATTTAATGCAGGTTTCAATGTTATATTTTACAGAAGATAATTTACATAGAGAACACAGCAGTTGTGCAGTGTGTCTAAGATTACACATCTAAAAAAAATTAGTCCTATTATCTGGGCCTGTGCTCTATTCACCAGAGGAGGCTGGCTGCTCTCCTGAGACAACTCCAGGGCAGCGTGGACCAGGCCTAGTGAAGACTGCAGGATTCCCCATCTGCTATGACAGCTTTCTGTAATTTACCTAAATATGTAGAGTGAATCACATTTCATGTGTATGTTTTCAGAATTCAGTCATATTCTTTGTGTTAATGTTGATCTATTTATTGCTCCATTTTAGTCAAATATTATTTCACCAGTTTGTTATTGCTTTATTCAAGTGTAATAAATAAATAATTAATTCAAATTTATAGTGAATGATTTGAAAAATGTAGACCTATGTTTGCAACAATTCACTCAGCAATTCAATCAAGTCTTGAATAATTAAATTAATCCCTAAATCTTTTCTTATTCCTCTCAAATTTAACTCACATCCCCATTACTCCCAACACCATATTCTCGGAAAAATTTAAATCTTCTTCATGTTAATTTTTAATAGTGTCATCTTCTAAAATTTCTACAAGTGAATCATATAAAATTTACTCTTAATTCCTTAGTTTCTTTCACTCAGCACAATTCCTTGAGAATTTAGCCACGTTTTTTATGATTGAGGCATGCCTTGATTTCAAGCTGCATTAGATTCCAGTACATAAATATGTGCCAAACTATTTAATTGTTCACCAGTAACAAAAGGTGATTTGTTTTCTCAGTTAATGGATTTTATAGAGAAAAGCAGCTCCTCAGCAAGGGAATGTAAAAATGAGTAAACTACGATATTATCCTGATCTCATTAACAACAAACATGAAAAACTACAAATAAAGAAAAAAAAAATCTTCAACGTATCTGAGTTGAAATCAGAGAGAAAGCAAACAATAAACACAACCTGAAATCTGAGGCGAGAGGAGGCTGCAGAGAGGACCAGGACCATATGTTAGTGTACCTGGGGCAGATATCACTGGATGGCATCTAAGACTGGAACAGGCTGGCTTGGAAATATTCAGTGAGTTGCTTGAGGATGCATATGCTCTTAGTGTTAGACTTTGAAGCTGCTAGTGCTTGAAGAATTTTCCACAGAATTATTATTAATATTCCTGCTGCACTTCATGCAAATAAACAGGCCAAGTTTAAGACTAAAGTTTATTTTGCAAACAACTCAGTCTTATCATTATTTGCTTCTAACAAAAACCAAAACTGGAAGGAGAAACGTTGTATTTCAAAACATATCACACACTTGTCTTTAAACTCTAATCTCCTCAGTTGTTTAAGCATTTGCCTGCATTTTAGAGTAACTCTGCTTATTCCTGAGGGGCAGTCAGTGATCTCTGGCTATAGCCCAGGAGAAACAAAAAACGATGGGGAATATAAAAAATCTGGATCAATATTTTAATTCTAAGCAATTATCCTTCAAATCATGCCTGATGATGGGAATAAATAGGGTGCCCCTAACCTGGCGGTTTCTTTGGGAAAATAAATCCCACGGAGCTATCAAAAAAGCCAAGCCCCATGCACCCACGTTTCAGCAGGCATAACTACAGTCACCAGTTATCTGGGCATGTCAGCAGCCTTGGAATTGTTTTTCAAACTCTTTACCAACTTGTTTCGTTCTGATACATGTCTTCTAATAACCCGATTTGTCTCTTCTCATTTTGAAACCATTAAATTCCAAATAGTCATGCAACTGAAGCCTGGGATAATGGCTCCCTTTTCCTGGGGTCACTTAGATAGGCCTCCAAGAGATCTTCCCCAAACAGCATACCCCATCAGCTGGAAGCAGTTAAGACTGGTCTTTCGCTGTATTCTAAGGACAGTTAGACGTACTTCTTCAAAGAGGAAAATGATAGAGGTAGGAGGCAGAGTATTCTCCTAGGCAGACAGGAGAGGGTCCCCATAGAATCTCCAACGCACCAAGGTCATTGTGCACAGGGGCTTTCCTAGACATGCCTGCAGTGAAAATTGTTAAAGTTGTCTTTGTCTCTGATAAAGTAGTTGTAATACCTAACCTTGTTTTAACATGAATAGACTCTCCCTTAGCTACCTAACCTTGTTTTAATATGAATAGACTCTCCCTTAGCTGAGAAAACCTGACAGACTCCATTTGGCTCCTTCATTTGCAAGACATCAAGGACTCCTTACCCACCTCCTTCCTCAAGGAGTTAACTTGTGTAAGCTGACTCTCAGCACATCAGAGTCCCATTAACTGATCAGGTACTGTGGCAAGCAATGTCCACAGTTCCCAGGAATTCGCTAGGGAGATAGCACCATAAAGCCCCTACATTTGTGTCCCTCAGAGCCCCCACACCTGTCACCTTGTGATGAATTCAAAGCCCCTGCACCCGGAATTGTTTGTTTTCCTGTGACCATTTGTCTTTTTAACTTTTTATCTGTTTTACTTCTGTAAGATTGCTACAGCTAGAATCCCCCCTCCCCTCTCTAATCCAAAGTATAAAAGAAAATCTAGCCCCTTCTTGGGGCTGAGAGAATTTCAAGCTGATAAATATCATGTTCAAGCAAATGCTAACAGGCAAACAAAAAGCTAACATAGAGCTAAAAAATATACAGTGATTCAATACAGCAAACACGCTAGCTCGGCCTAGTTTATAATATTATCTAATCATGGAGGGCATTGTCATTGTTCATATAAGACAGAATCAACCCCACTCACAATCTTGTGGGAATGTTTAAAAAATGGCATCTCTATATTAAAATTATCAAATCTGTATAAAATGTAAAACTCCCTTGGCCAAAGGTTCTCCCACTGGCACTATGGAATCATGGTCCACTCCTCAGGGTGCATCAGTTATTACCCTATGACTTGGCAGCTAAAAGGCCCATCCGTTTATAGACTTTACCCCCAGAGATCATGTTTGCTCCATTGCATGCATGTGTTACAAAATACTGAAAGTGATTCCTGTGTGATATCCACTCCAATCATGAAGAGTTTGAGGTGGCCTTTTTACTACATCTTTTCCACAGACTCTTGTGATCTTCAGCAAGGAAACTGGAAGGAACATCTGCAGAAAATACTGCTCTTGAATCATATTGGAAGGAATCTTATCAGATACTTTTAAATAACTCACTGCAGAAAACATTCAGGCAGTTAATTATTGGGTTCATGTTTTACAACTAAAGACTCAATGCAGGCCAGATGCAGTGGATCATCCGTATAATCACACCACTTTCAGAAGCAAAGTGAGGGAAACCCCATGAGACCTGGCAATCGCAGCCAGCCTGGGCAGCATAAAGAGACGCTATTTCTATGAAAAAACGTTTAAAAAATAAGGAGGGTAGGGGTGGCATGCCCACCTACTTGGAGATACTCAGGAAGCTAAGATGGGAAGATTATGTGAGTCAGGAGTTCAAAATTACAGTGAGCTATGATCACACAACTGTTCTTTGTGCAACAGGGTGAGAGCCGGTCTCTAAAAACAAATTAAAAAGAATCAATAAAGAATTTTGGCCGGGCGCGGTGGCTCAAGCCTGTAATCCCAGCACTTTGGGAGGCCGAGACGGGCGGATCATGAGGTCAGGAGATCGAGACCATCCTGGCTAACAGGGTGAAACCCCGTCTCTATTAAGAAATACAAAAAACTAGCCGGGCGAGGTGGCGGGCGCCTGTAGTCCCAGCTACTCGGGAGGCTGAGGCCGGAGAATGGCGTGAACCCGGGAGGCGGAGCTTGCAGTGAGCTGAGATCCGGCCACTGCACTCCAGCCTGGGCGACAGAGCGATACTCCGTCTCAAAAAATAAAAAATAAAAAATAAAAAAATTTAAAAAAAAAGAATTTTACGCAGCTGTAAAGCTACTCAAATAGGAAATGTTAAACTGAGCACCCTCATAGATTCTCTGGCGTTTCTGATGTTTTTAAGCAGATAGCTGACCTAAGACCTGCAGAATAAGCTGATAGTCCTTGATTGTGAGAAGCTTCTACCCAAGACATTAGACCAGGACCCTGTCTAATTCCCCATCCCCTCCTTCTTTTTCTCATTATTCTTTGCTTATATTTATAAAGTCATCTCATTTCTGTAGACCTCGGTGTTGTCCACCCATACTGAACCCTTATCTTCTTTCTTATTCGTTATTTTTATTCTTGCTACGTAGAATAAGTTGTCACACTACTTTTTGATGCATGACTGCTGAGGACTTAAGGCTCACTACTCCAGGACAACAGTCATCCTGCTGTACAGAGCACCCTCTGGTGTCCTGATTTTCCTCGGTGGTTCCGGAGAGCCCCCGGCTGACCTGAGTGCCTCTACAATGGTCTTGAGTGTCCCCTGGTTTCCTGAGGGACTCTGGGGTCCTGAGCAAGCCCGGCTGTCCTATGCACCTCTACAGGGAGGTTTGGGTGTGAGCTCACACTGTGGTTCCCTCACTGTGTCTTGTCTTAAAAATACACGGCTATGTGCTTGTTGCTCACGTAGCTCAGCTGTTGGAAGAACTAATTTATGGATATGGATCTGGGGTTGGTGACTGGACTCTTGAGGAGTGGGTGGTAACGTGTGCTCCCTTTATGATCTGTGCACCTGACCCACTCCAGTACCTCCCACGGGGGGCTGATGGATCCAGCTCCAGCAGGAAGCACTCGTTATGATGGGAAATCCAGAGACAGCACAGGTGAGGGAGAGGGTCTGTGAGGGCTTCACCAGGCCAAGCCTGCACTGAGAAACACAGTTGGTTGCATGTACAAGTTCTGGAGAACACATTGAAATTCCCAAATACATACATTTTTACGAGAATAAAGAACTCATTTGTGTTCAATTTGTGGGTCTCCTAGAGTAATGCAGTGGACTGTGAGGTTAGATTCAGACAAATTTATTGTCACATTTTTTCTCCATACCTGGAACCAAATAATAAAGATAAACTTATGTCAGGAGAATGGGCATTGAACTATCTCTGTCTATGATAATTGTGATTTTCAGAATAGGATTGAGATGTGATCACCTAAAGGGTGTCCTAATTCTGAACCCACAATTAGACATGAGCAGCAATCACTGGCAGTGGAGGTCACCCACATGGAGAAATACCTGACTCACTGAAGCTGTACCTGGGGGTCTCTGCAGGCTCTGAGTTGTACAGGAACAGCTCCTCCCTCAGACTCAGAGTGAGGAAAATCTCTGCTCTTTCTCTGGGGGAGGTGAGGGTTAGTATGTGGAAAGAACCAAACTTACTTTAATCAAGATCTCTGTACTTGGGCAGAAAACAAAGAATATGAGAAAAAACTGATTTCAGTTTAAATAGAACAATTTCTCATGAGGAAGGCAATAATATGTCTGGATCTTATACATAATTAAGAAACAATAAATTTGGGGTAAAGTTGACAATTACAATTTCTTTGCAGATTCTCTTCTTAATTATCTATGTCATCTGAGAAAATGAAGTAAAATCATGGTTTTTATATAAAAATTCATAAAAAGGGTGCTGGCCCTGAGAATGCACCTCCCATCCCTCCAACATCAGGGAGCCCAATAGACCAGGCAGGCAGCTGCTGCACGGCACTCTGACACCCGTCACCTGGTGTGTGCCGAAGACAGCCATCCTGGGAGCTCCTCCCAGACAATGGCTGTGCACAGTGGAGATACTGAGGCGTGGCTGCTGCTGGGACACATGGGAGATCCCTGATGGACAACTGTGCTGTGGGAGGCACCAATGGCCTCACTGGACTTAACTTAGACCACAATGAGTATAAATTTATGTCCCTATAGCTATATAGTTGCTGATGTCAACAAATGTTACTAAAACTCTGCAAGAATCAGTGAAAATAATTAGGAATGTTTATTTCTTGAATGTATATACTTAAACGATACATATATACAGAATTTTAGTAATTCCTACAATTTAATAATAAATTTATAATAAATACAAGTAATAAAATAACACAGCCTAGAATGCTCCAGAGTTCTGCAAATACAAACCTAACTTTTTTTCCAGCTGAGGAGAAAGGAAACCTCCCCCTGCACCTGCTCCTGGGACTGGTCCTGTCCGCAGTGGGTCCCGAGAGCCCCCTGGTGGCCGCGCGCGCCCCTGCAGGGAGGTTTGCGTCTGGGCTCACACTGATCTCCCCTCACTGTGTTCCTCGCACAGTAATACACGGCCGTGTCCTCGGTTTTCAGGTTGTTCATTTGCAGATAGGTGATGCTTTTCGAATCATCTCTGGAGATAGTGACTCTGCCTTTCACAGATGCAGCGTAGTCTGTTGTCTCACCATTAGCTTTGTTTCTAATGAAACCTACCCACTCCAGCCCCTTCCCTGGAGCCTGGCGGACCCACTGCATGTAGTGGTCACTGAAGGTGAATCCAGAGGCTGCACAGGAGAGTCTCAGGGACCCCCCAGGCTGGACCAAGCCTCCGCCAGATTCCATCAGCTGCGCCTCACACTTGACGTCTGCAAACAAAGAGACACCAAGGTCGGAAACTGCCACAAATATCCACTGTTTCTCTCACTCATGTCCACTCACACTCAACATCTCTAGTTATTGAGATAACATTGAATTACCTTTTAAAATAGCAACAAGAAGGAAAACCCAGCTCAGCCCAAACTCCATGGTTGGTGGTCTGTGTTCAGTGCTGATCACCAAGTGGAAACTCCTGAGAATCCCAGGGCTGAGCTCCTCTCCCAGAGCTGCAGGGTCAGGGCTGGGCTGGTTTTATCAGCAGAGGGAGGACCCTATTTGCATGTCTCCTACTATATAGGAAGCTCTGGGGTGGGACGCCTGAGGAGAAGACGGGTCCAGATAAGGTGACTGTGCCTTGCAGGAGTTTAGTGACAATGATGGTATTTGGAAAAGATATTGTCTTATTATAAAAATTTTGCTGTGATAAGCACTTTGAACTGATTACACTATTTTAGTTTTACTTATTTGTGTAAATTACATTTTGTTGGAATCAATGTTTCTTCATGTACAGATGTGGAAGTAAACCACACATGGAAAATTAGTCTTGCCACTTTGGGAAGCAGAGTGGAGATTTCTCAAAGAACATAAAACAGAGGTAGCATTTTACCCAGCAAATCCACTACTGGGTCAACACTAATAAGACCTACTTTTTGAAAGCACAATAGGTGCCTATAGTCAATAATAACTTAATGGTATATTTTAAAGAAATTTAAAGAATGTAATTGGATTTTTTTGTATTTCAAAGAATAAAAGATTGAGGGGATGGACACCTCATTCTCCATCATGTGCCTATTTCATATTGTATGAAAACATCTCATGGAACTGGTAAATATATACACCTACTATGTACCAACAAAAATTTTATAAATAATTAATTTACTAATTGAAGGCAAACGTTCAAAGGAAATAAAGTGATGAAAGTTTAAAGAGAGACACTTTCTAAGCAGTGAGTGACTACTGTGAAGCCCCTACCAATATGCACATACATGTTAGATTTTAATTTTTTTCTTTTTCTTCCATGCACAGAGAAGCACATTTTAATAAACAAATGTAAGGTTTCTTTTTAGTGGGGATGTGGTAACAGCGCAGAGCAGATAAGGTGACAGGTCCTTCTTCCCTGCTACTTTGTGTGCAGCCCCTGCTGTGTGAAGGTTGAAATAAGGCCCTGACTCAATCAGTAGAACGTCACCACTC
Source organism: Papio anubis (assembly GCF_008728515.1). Taxonomy (NCBI): domain Eukaryota; kingdom Metazoa; phylum Chordata; class Mammalia; order Primates; family Cercopithecidae; genus Papio; species Papio anubis. The sequence goes on from NW_022161506.1 coordinate 8,560, forward strand.
ATACAAGGTGAAGTGTCCTGGAATCAGAGGCAGATTCCACTCAGACTTCTTTCCCTACTGTCACACATGTTTTGGTACTTTTTGCAGGATCTTTTATTATTATTATCATTATACTTTAAGTTCTGGGATACATGGGTATACAGGTGCCATGGTGGTTGGCTGCACCCGTCAACCCATCATCCACATTAGGTATTTCTCCTAATGCCATCCCTCCCCTAGCCCCTCACCCCCCAACAAGCCCCGGTGTGTGATGTTTCCCTCCCCGTGTTCACAGGTTCTCATTGTTCAACTGCCACTTATGAGCGAGAGCATGTGGTGTTTGGTTTTCTGTTCCTGTGTTAGGTTGCTGAGAATGATAGTTTCCAGCTTCATCCATGTCCCTGGAAAGGACATGAACGCATCCTTTTTTATGGCTGCATAGTATTCCATGGTGTATATGTGCCATATTTTCTTAATCCAGTCTATCCTTATGGGCATTTGGGTTGGTTCCAAGTCTTTGCTATTGTTAAGAGTACTGCAATAAACATATGTATACATATGTCTTCATAGTAGAATGATTTAAAATCCTTTGGGTATATACCCCGTAACGGGATTGCTGGGTCAAATGGTATCACCTACTTTGCAAGAAAAATAATTTAAAAAACAATAAAAAAAGTCTCCCGGACACAGCTGTATTCCCAACATTTTGTGAGGCCAAGGCGGGTGGATCGCTTGAGCCCAGGAGTTGGACACCAGCTTGGGCAACATAGCAAAATCCCATCTCTACAGAAAATACAAAAATTTATCCAGGCTGAGTAGTGAGCACCTGCCTGTAGTCACAGCTGTAGAGGAGGCTGAGGTGGGAGGATGGCTTGAGCCCAGCAGTTGGAGACTGTTGAGCGATGATTCAACACTGCATTCCACCCTGGGCAGCAGAGCAAGAGCAAGACCCTGACTCGAACAACAACAACGACAACAACCACAACAACAAAAATAGAGTCAAATGTCAACACTTTTAGTTTTCCTTTCTTTCCTAAATGCAAATTTGTACTATGAAACAATAATCCATTCTAATTGTCTTAATAGTTTTAGTAGAACTCTCATAGAAAATAAAGATAGATATTTTAATACAGAGAAAATGTATTTTATAATAATTCAGATATCGGTTTAATAGATATTGTCACCAAATTAAAAACAAATCATTGCCTGCATTTAGTCTAAAAGAAGCCCTAGAAAAGTATCAAGGAAGAATGCTTTCTAAAGATAAATATGTACTTTCTATATGTATACATTTTACTTTGGGGAATATATATTCTCAATTTTAAGATAGGGACCCAGTAGAAATAATAATGGAGTGGACTGTTAAAAATCTCTTTCTGTTTGAGTCAGAAAGTTTAGATTAAAGGCTTACAATAAAAGTGTTTCCAAATCATATGAGTTGTTTAGTTCAAATCATTTTCTCTTGAAGGTACTTTTGATTCATGGCAAGAATTTATATTGAAACAAAATGTATATAAAAGTCAGCGTGAACTTCTCTAAGTGGTTGAGAGATCATCTAGTTTATCACAGACAAAAACTGTAGTATAAAATAAACACAAAATGTTACTATTTTAAATTTGATCTATGTTATGTAAAATAGAAAGAGAAATTTTGTGATTATTTTTCTAACTTATGAAGCTAGCAAAATTATTAAAAATCAGGAAAGTTAGAGTGTGATTAGTCTTCCACTTATAAGTTATTTGAGTATAAAATTATGCTCAAATGCTGAACTAAGATACAAATGTCATATTGAGTAATCATTCATGTACTTCTGTATTAATTTACTTTCTTAAAAAACTTGTATCCCATACTATAAAACAAAAAATTTTTTAAATTTATTCTAACTATATAGCATCATTTAATGGATCAATGTGGCAAACTCAATATATTTCAGGCACAAACAAAAATATTTAATGGGCAGGTTTTTTCATTTAAAATACATTATATTAATTGTCAAAACAATAAATTCGCTGAGTGATTTCATAGCTTCACATTTACTTTTCTGCTGCAGTCAAAGCCAAAAGGCTATAATTTCCTCAAACTTTGAAAAGCACCACGAATCTTTAACAACAGGAGTAATAGGGCTTGGAAAGAAATATTTATTGATTGATCCCAGGGGAACTTGTGTGGGGTTTTTTTCGAGACGGAGTCTTGCTCTGCTGCCCAGGCTGTTCAAGCAATTTTCCTGCCTCAGCCTCCTGAGTAGCTGGGATTACAGGTGCACACCACCAGACCCAGCTAATTTTTGTATTTTTAGTAGAGACGGGGTTTCACCATATTGGTCGGGCTGGTCTTGAACTCCTGACCTTGTGATCCACCCTCCTCAGCCTCCCAAAGTGCTGGGATTACAGGCGTGAGCCAACGCGCCCAGCCCCTGCTACTTTTAATTCATATAAAAATATAATTTTATCTCTATTTCATTTCACACAGAGAAAGCAATTCTAAATGTGTTAAAAACTCATGAAAACAAAAAAAAATGATGAAACATTGCAGGTTATATGTTTATGATTAGTATGAAAAAGGAAATCCTAGGAATAAAAAACCATGAGGTTTTAAATAAAAGATTGATATGTCTCACTAAGAATTCATCAGTATTTACTATGCAGAAAACAGAAAGGCTACCAACTAGAAATATATATATATATATAAACAGTGTTAAAGGTTTTAATAAAAATATATATAAAGAACTCTTTTAAATAACCAACCAATGACATAGAAAATAAGTGGGCAAAATTTTTAAATAGTCATTTTATGGAAGAGGAAATCTGAATAGCCAACAACCTCCTGGAAACTATACTGAAAATATCAACAATGCGGAAAATGAAAATCAAAAATCAATAAATTACATACTCCAGTCAAACAAATGTTTAAGTTCTGGTTAGTTCAAAGGTTGGTAAAGATTACCATAATGGAAATTTCATACATTGCTGGAAAAAAATGTAAATTTTATAAACCCATTAAAAGCAATTAAAAATTTTTTAAAAATCTAAACATAATGCATCGGAAGCAAACTAGCACACAAATGAATGTAAAGGTACTTGAATAATAAAGTTCACAACAGAAATGTTTATTACAGCAATAAATGGAATCAACCCAAGTGTTTCACAACAAGGAATGAAAAAATTTTTGCTACCTATTATTTATATATACAATTCCATTTAAATAATATTCAAAGATATATAAAGCTCAATAGCATTTTGTTTAAGGTTACATATTTATGTGTAATACATCTAAAAGCAATTGAAAAATGAGCATAAAAGTTAGCAAAATTACTTCTTCCTGAGTACACAGAGAGTGAGATAGGATCAGATACACAGTTGGTTTAAAATCTTCACTTTTTTCTGTGTGGGTGTGTGTTTGTGGGAGGGTGTATTCATCTGTATTAATTTTATTGTTGTATTTTATCCAGTATTAATCATGAAATATCTTTGGTATATATTTAATATTTAAATAAAAACAAAATCTTCCAAATTAAAAAACTTTATAAAAAGACATTATAGCACATAGCAACACAATATGATCATCATATCTATATTTGTACTTTTAAATATTTATTTATTATAAGCCTTTTAAGACACACCAAACTTGGACGACTACTATTATTTCACTTGGATTTCTTGCAACAAGGGATTATGTCAAATTTGATGAACTAAATAAACAAACCACTTAAATGAAACTTTGTGGTCAATTTAGAATATTCTAGTCTTTCTGACGTCTCGCTTTTAGAAAAACTGGATCTATGCTTACAAAGAATTAAGAATTTTAGTTTGGAATAAACACAAAAATCAACTCTAAATGGGTTAAATATTTAAACATCTGGCCTGCAATTGTAAAATTTCCCCCACCCAGAAAATAATATTAACAATGATTTCCTCTATTTCACATTAAAGGCACAGATAACAAAAGCAGAATTGAACAAGTGGAACTACATCACAACAAAAAGATTCTGCAAAGCGTGGAAAAAATTCCAACCTACAGAATGGGAGAATATAATTGCAAGCCATGCATCTGAAAAAGGGATTATATCCAAAATACACACACAACTACAACTCATTAGCCAAATCATATTTGCCCGATTGGATAGTGGTCAGTTTTTCACCTTAAAAATTTAAGAATATAGATGTCATTTTAGAGATTCTTCCCTCTGGGTAATGGTAAGCTTCATGGTACACTTGGTTATGGTAGACTATGTAGTTATTCAATCCAATATTAATATGTGTGGTGTTAGCCAGTTGCAGTGGTGCATGCCTGTAATCCCAGCACTTTGGCAGGCTGAGGCGGGTGGATCATCTGAGGTCAGGAGTTTGAGACCAGCCTCACCAATATGGTGATACCCCGTCTCTACTAAAAACACAAAAATTAGCCAGATGTGGTAGCGTGTGCCTGTAGTCCCAGCTACTGGGGAGGCTGATACAGAAGAATTGCTTGAACCTGGGAGTCAGAGGTTACAGTGAGCCGAGATCATGTCATTGCACTCCAGCCTGGGTGACAGAGTGAGACTCCATCTTAAATATATACCATATATATATATACACTCACACATACACACACACACATATATGTGTGTGTGTGTATATATATATCTTGTTGTGAATTTACTTAATAGATGCTATTAAACCTGTCATCAGCTGACTCTAGGTTAGCTAGATTGTCAATGATAAAATGGGTGGTCCTGATTCCATCAGCAGAACTGGAGAAAGTGAAATTCCATGGTGATTCAGCAGCTTTATCTCTCTCTGGGACTTCCAGCCTGCATTTATTGAGGGATCACTTAGGGAAATTGGATATTCCTAGCCATGTCTAAAAAGTGTCATTCTCTACATCTCACAGAAATGTGGCATGTCCATCTGTAGCTTGTCAACTGAATAACAGGCAGAAAGAGACTCTAAAATACAATATAATAATATTATATTATTAAAATATAATAATATTTATTCTAGGATGTGTATTGCATTTGAAATATGTATGGGTGCATTCAGGTTGGTATGGAAAGAAAAAAAATTAAGGAAAAATGAGGAGTGTTACATCAGTTGTTTTGAGACAATTATCCTGGGCTAGAAGGATCAATAGCAGGGGTGACATCAGTGTAAGGTTGAACAGGCAGTTGCTGGGCAGATATTCTTGGAGAAACAATTCTTTTAAGGTTGTAGTGGCCTCTGTGCAAAGTTGTGGTTGTGCAGAGTCTGTTGATGGTAGTTCTTGTTATCAGCAATATGTGTGTTAGAACCCTCCTTCATGGCCTTTCCCAGCTTCATCGCCTTCCCCAGCTTCATAAGTGGCTCCATTTTGATCCTGATGCATTTCACAAACTCTTTCTAACACTACTTCTGAAGCAGGATGACTCTGACAGTTTGCATAGGACAGGGTTAATCCCACATCCACATCCCATTTTGATCACATAAGCGTATCCCAGTCAGGGCTAATGGCCAATTGCATTCCCAGATAAGCCTACACACAACACAGTGGAGGGTCCTGAGAAAATGGGGAGAGAAGGAAGTTCCATCAGCCTCACCCACGTGGCTGCAGGAGCCACAGCCTGAGCCCCACCTGAGCTCCAAGAAAATGCCTTTACTTCTGGAATGTAGACCATGGAGACCATCTTTTTCTTTTTCAGAAAGCAGGAAAATAAAATTTAAAAGGAAGAAGAAACACTACAAAGAAAGAACGAAGTCTGTGAGCAAAAGCAGCACCAGGTCAGTGCTGATACTGACTGGCTTTGGTGTCAGGAGAAGGGTCAGACGAGAAACCTGTGAGCTTCTACATGACACTGATCCTGGCCCAGCCTCTCTATTGACTGCGATCAGAATCCCAAAGACTGTTCTAGTCCAGGAATCTCCCTGAGGTTTCTGTCCTGGGTCTGATTGGAGAAAACTCACCAGGCACCGCTGAGCTTCCTCAGGACTCTGATCCTGGTGAGGACTTTTCATCTCTGAGCAACAGTCTGCATTTTGTGCATATGAAAATAGGTTATCATAATAAATAGTCGTTTAAAAAATATGTAGAGATGACATTA
>NW_022161507.1:0-5471 GCF_008728515.1 Papio anubis
TTTCCTTTTTCACCATAGCCCTCTATGGTGAAAAAGGAAATATCCTCCGATGAAATCTGGAAAGAAGCTTTCTGAGAAACTGCTTAGTGTTCTGCTAATTCATCTCACAGAGTTACAGCTTTCCTCTCAAGAAGCCGTTCGCTAAGCCTGTTCTGGAATTGGCAAACTGATATTTGGAAGCCCTTAGAGGGATATGATGAAAAAGATAATATACTCAGAGAAAAACTCGAAAGAAGCTTTCTGAGAAACTGCTTTCTGATATGTGACTTCCACTCACAGAGTTACATCTCTATTTCGTGGATCTGTTTGCTAGCCTTATTTCTTTGGAATCTGAGAACTGATATTTCAGATCCTTTGAAGACTATAGTGCCAAAGGAAATGTCCTTTGAAAACAAAGAGAAAGAAGCTTTCTGAGAAACTTCTTTGTGTTTTGTGAAACCATCACAGAGTAACAGCTTTCCCCTCCAGAACCCTTTCGCTAACACTGTTCTTGTGGAACTGGCAAAGTGAAATTTCGATGCCCATAGAGGGCTACAGTGAAAAAGGAAATATCCTCAGATGAAATCTGGAAAGAAACTTTCTGAGAAACTGCTCAGTGTTCTGTTAAATCATCTGACAGAGTTACAGCTTTCCTCTCAAGAAGCCGTTCGCTAAGCCTGTTCTTGTGGAATTCGCAAAGTGATACTTGGAAGCTCCTAGGCGGCTATGGTGAAAAAGAAAATATCCTCAGAGAAAAACTGAAAGGAAGCTTTCTGAGAAACTGCTTTTTGATGTGTGACTTCCACTAACAGAGTTCCATGTGTATTTCATGGATCTCTTTGCTAGCCTTATTACTGTGGAATCTGAGAACTGATATTTCGGATCCCTTTGAAGGCTCTAGGGCCAAATCAAATATCCTCCGAAAAGAAAGAGGAAGAAGCTTTCGGAGAAACTTCTTTATGTTCTGTGAAATCATCTCAAAGAGTTACATCTTTCCCCTCAAGAAGCCTTTCGCTAAGCCTGATCTTGTGGAATTGGCAAAGTGATATTTAGACGCCCATAGAGGGCTACGGTGCAAAAGGAAATCTCCTCAGATGAAATCTGGAAAGAAGCTTTCTGAGAAACTGCTTAGTGTTCTGTTATTTCATCACACAGGGTTACAGCTTTCCCCTCAAGAAGCCGTTTGCTAAGCCTGTTCTTGTGGAATTGGCAAAGTGATATCTGGAAGCCCTTAGAGGGCTATGGTGAAAAAGAAAATATCCTCAGAGAAAACCTGGAAAGAAGATTTCTGAGAAACTGCTTTGTGATGTGTGACTTCCACTCACAGAGTTACATCTGTATTTCGTGGATCTGTTTGCTAGCCTTATTTCTGTGGAATCTGAGAACTGATATTTCTTTGATCCCTTTAGGCTCTTAGGGCCAACGGAAATATCCTCCATAACAAAGAGCAAGTAGCTTTCTGAGAAACTTCTTCGTGTTCTGTGAAATCATCTCACAGTGTAACAGCTTTCCCCTCCAGGAAGCCGTTCGCTAACACTGTTCTTGTGGAACTGGCAAAGTGAAATTACGATGCCCAAAGAGGGCTACAGAAAAGGAACATCCTCTGATGAAATCTGAAAGAAGCTTGAGAAACCAATGCTAGGTGTTCTGTTAATTCATCTCACAGAGTTACAGCTTTCCCCATCAAGAAGCCAGTTCAAGCCAGTTGTTGTGAATTGGCAAAGTGATACGGAAGCCCATAGGGGCTATGGTGAAAAAAATAGAAAATATCCTCAGGGAAAACTGAAAGAAGATTTTGAGACACTGCTTTTTGATGTGTGACTTCCACTCACACAGTTACATCTGTATTTCATGGATCTGTTTGTTAGCCTTATATCTGTGGAATCTGAGAACTGATATTTCGGATCCCTTTGAAGGATCTAGGGCCAAAGCAAATATCCTCCAAAAGAAAGAGGAAGAAGCTTGAGAAACTTTTTGTGTTCCTCGTGAAATCATCATCTCAAAGTGTTACAGCTTAGCCCTCAAGAAGTTTTCGCTTCAGCCTGTTCTTGTGGAATTGACAAAGTGATATTTTGATACCCATAGAGGGCTACGGTGAAAAGGGAAATATCCTCAGATGAAATCTGGAAAGAAGCTTTCTGAGAAACTGCTTAGTTCTGTTAATTCATTACACAGGGTGACAGCTTTCCCCTAAGATCCACATGGCGTTTTTGTTCTTCTGGCATTGGTAAGTGATATTTGCAAGCCCTTAGAGGGCTATGGTGAAAAAGAAAATATCCTCAGAGAAAACCTGGAAAGAAGCTTTCTGAGAAACTGCTTTGTGATGTGTGACTTCCACTCACAGAGTTACATCTGTATTTCGTGGATCTGTTTGCTAGCCTTATTTCTGTTGAATCTGAGAACTGATATTTCGGATCCCTTTGAAGGCTCTAGGGCCAAAGGAAATATCCTCCGATAACAAAGAGACAGAAGCTTTCTGAGAAACTTCTTTGTGTTCTGTGAAATCATCTCACAGAGTTCCAGCTTTCCCCTCAAGAAGCCTTTCGCTACGCCTGTTTTTTTGGAATTGGCAAAGTGATATTTAAATGGCCATAGAGGGCTGTGGTGAAAAAGGAAATATGCTCAGATGAAATCTGGAAAGAAGCTTTCTGAGAAACTGCTTAGTGTTCTGTTAATTCATCTGACAGAGTTACAGCTTTCCCCTCAAGAAGCCGTTCGCTAAGCCTGTTCTTGTGGGATTGGCAACATGATATTAAGAAGCCCATAGGGGGCTATGGTGAAAAAGAAATTATCCTCAGAGAAAAACTGGAAAGAAGATTTCTGAGAAACTGCTTTCTGATGTGTGAATTCCACTCACAGAGTTCCATCTGTATTTCGTGGGTCTGTTTGCCAGCCTTATTTCTTTGGTATCTGAGCACTGATATTTCGGATCCCTTTGAAGACTATAGGGCCAAAGGAAATATTCTCCAATAACAAAGAGAAAGAAGCTTTCTGAGTAACTTCTTTGTGTTCTGTGAAATCATCTCACAGAGTTACAGCTTTCCCCTCAAGAAGCCTTTCTCTAAGCCTGTTCTTGTGGAATTGGCAAAGTGATATTTCGATGCCCATAGAGGGCTACGGTGAAAAAGGAAATATCCTCAGATGAAATCTGGAAAGAAGATTTCTGAGAAACTGCTTAGTGTTCTGTTATTTCATCACACAGGGTTACAGCTTTCCCCTCAAGAAACCGTTTGCTATGCCTGTTCTTGTGGAATTGGCAAAGTGATATTTGGAAGTGCTTAGAGGGCTATGGTGAAAAAGAAAATATCCTCAGAGAAAAACTGGAAAGAAGCTTTCTGAGAAACTGCTTTCTGATGTGTGACTTCCACTCACAGAGTTACATCTGTATTTCGTGGATGTGTTTGCTAGCCTTATTTGTGTGGAATCTGAGAACTGATATTTCGGATCCCTTTGAAGGCTCTAGGGCCAACGGAAATATCCTCCGCAAACAAACAGGAAGAAGGTTTCTGAGAAACATCTTTGATATCTGTGAAATCATCTCACAGAGTTACAGCTTTCCCCTCAAGACGCCTTTCGCTAAGCCTGTTCTTGTGGAATTGGCAAAGTGATATTTCGATGCCCGTAGAGGGCTACGGTGAAAAAAGTAATATCCTCAGATGAAATCTGGAAAGAAGCTTTCTGAGAAACTGCTTAGTGTTCTGTTAATTCATCTCACAGAGTTACAGCTTTCCCCTCAAGAAACCGTTTGCTAAGCCTGTTCTTGTGGAATTGGCAAATTGATATTTGGAAGCCCATAGAGGGCTTTCGTGAAAAAGAAAATATCTTCAGAGAAAAACTGGAAAGAAGCTTTCTGAGAAACTGTTTTTTGAGGTGACTTCCACTCACAGAGTTACATCTGTATTTCGTGGATCTGTTTTCTAGCCTAATTTCTGTGGAATCTGAGAACTGATATTTCGGATCCCTTTGAAGACAATAGGGCCAAAGGAAATATCCTCTGATAACAAAGAGAAAGAAGCTTTCTGAGTAACTTCTTTGTGTTCTTTGAAATCATCTCACAGAGTTACAGCTTTCCCCTCAAAACGCCTTTCCCTAAGCTTATTCTTGTGGAATTGACAAAGTAATATTTCGATGCCCATAGAGGGCTACGTTGAAAAAGGAAATATCCTCAGATGAAATCTGGAAAGAAGCTTTCTGAGAAACTGCTTAGTGTTCCGTGAATTCATCTCACAGAATTACAGCTTTCCCCTCAAGAAGCCGTTTGCTAAGCCTGTTCTTGTGGAACTGGCAAAGTGTTATTTGGAAGCCCATAGAGGGCTATGGTGAAAAAGAAAATATCCTCAGAGAAAACCTGGAAAGAAGCTTTCTGAGAAACTGCTTTCTGATGTGTGACTTCCACTCACAGAGTTACATCTGTATTTCATGGATCTGTTTGCTAGCCTTATTTCTGTTTAATCTGAGAACTGATATTTCGGATCCCTTTGACGGCTCTAGGGCCAACGGAAATAACCTCCGAAAACAAAGAGGAAGAAGTTTTCTGAGAAACATCTTTGTGTTCTGTGAAATCATCTCACAGAGTTACAGCTTTCCCCTCAAGGAGCCTTTCGCTAAGCCTTTTCTTGTGGAATTGGCAAAGTGATATTTCGATGCCCATAGAGGGCTACGGTGAGAAAGGAAATATCCTCAGATGAAATCTGGAAAGAAGCTTTCTGAGAAACTGCTTAGGTTTCTGTTAATTCATCTCACAGTGTTACAGCTTTCCCCTCAAGAAGCCGTTCGCTAAGCCTGTTCTTGTGGAATTGGCAAAGTGATATTTGGAAGCCCATAGAGGGCTATGTTGAAAAAGAAAATATCCTCAGGGAAAAACTGGAAAGAAGCTTTCTGAGAAACTGCTTTCTGATGTGTGACTTCCACTCACAGAGTTACATCTTTATTTCGTGGATCTGTTGGCTAGCCTTGTTTCTGTGGAATCTGAGAACTGAGATTTCGGATCCCTTTGAAGACTATAGGGCCAAAGGAAATATCCTCTGATAACAAGGAGAATGAAGCTTTCTGAGAAACTTCTTTGTGTTCTGTGAAATCATCTCACAGAGTTACAGCTTTCCCCTCCAGAAGCCTTTTGCTAAGCCTGTTCTTGTGGAATTGGCAAAGTGATATTTCGATGCCCATAGAGGGCTGTGGTGAAAAAGGAAATATCCTCAGATGAAATCTGGAAAGAAGCTTTCTGAGAAACTGCTTAGTGTTCTGCTAATTCATCTCACAGAGTTACAGCTTTCCCCTCAAGGATCCGTTCATTAAGCCTGTTCTTCTGGAATTGGCAAAGTGATATTTGGAAGCCCAAAGAGGGATATGATGGAAAAGATAATATACTCAGAGAAAAACTCGAGAGAAGCTTTCTGAGAAACTGCTTTCTGATGTGTGACTTCCACTCACAGAGTTACATCTGTATTTCATGGATCTGTTTGCTAGCCTTATTTCTGTGGAATCTGAGAACT
>NW_022161507.1:5525-14557 GCF_008728515.1 Papio anubis
ACCTATCAGGTAGAAGAGCAGCCGGAAATAGGTGACAGAGTTAACATTGTCCAGAGCTGCGTGCCCCGGCCATAGCAAATAATAATTAATGATTAAACGCCTGAGCTCTATTCCTTTCCACCTTCTACCTCCTCCCTAGAGTTGTTGTTTCTCTTTTGTATCAATACCTCATAAAAGATGGTGCTCTTCCTGTTTCTTCTTCACCTGTATTTCCCCCGCGCCTGCGAAAATTGTTACTTTGTAGCGCAGGCACCATCCTGCGCCCGGGAAAATTACCAACTGACAGCGCAGGCGCAACATGACGTCTGACCAGAGAAACTAATACCTACCTAGCCACACCCTCCGTGATGAGATCATCTCCGCCTCTGGCCCAACCCCTTCCCCTCCAAGTGTATATAAGGCATTGCATTACCGCCATTAAACGAGACTTGATCAGAGCACTGTCTTGTCTCCATTTCTTGTGTCTTTTGTCCCCCAAATTCCCACTCCCTCCTCCAGGGCCTGCTTCGACGATCCCGCGGGCCGGGATACGTGGCGCCCGAACAGGGACCTGGAAACGAGGGACTCCATGAGGAAGAGGACGCCAAAGGACGGTCGACCGCTAACAAGGACAAAATAAATTAAACTCTTCCGATCACCGGGGGAACCTGCCGCATCTGAATCGAAGGTAAGTGGCGCGTCCGAAATGGGACAAGAATTAAGTCAGCATCAGATCTATGTAGGACAATTAAAAGAGGCTTTAAAGATACGAGGAGTAAAGGTTAAAGGTAATGATTTGTTTAAGTTTTTTGATTTTGTAAAAGACACTTGCCCTGGGTTCCCACAGGAAGGAACTATTGATTTCAAAAGATGGCGTAGAGTAGGGGATTGTTTTCAGGACTATTATAATACTTTTGGGCCAGAAAAAATTCCTGTGACCGCCTTCTCTCATTGGAACCTCATTAGAGATTTAATAGATAAGAAAGAGGCCGATCCGCAAGTCATGGCTGCGGTCGCTCAGACAGAGCATATTTTAAAGGTTAGCTCCCGCTCTAACCTCGCAAAGCCTCCGCAAGATACGGAGGAGGATCTCATTTCCCTCGAAAGTGATCATGAGGAAATTAAGTCTCCTTCTGTAACAGATAAAGAAATGCCACACGAAAACAAACCAAAAAAATACCCAATTTTGCAGATGCTTCAAAAAGAGGAGGAAATTAATAAGCCTAATCAATCAGACATAAATTGGGATGATTTAGAGGAAGAGGCAGCTAAATATCACAACCCTGATTTGCCTCCCTTTACTTCATACCCGCCCCCATATAATAAGACACATAATGAGGCTTCTGCGCCCATTGTTATGGCAGCAATAGATCCCAAAGAAGAATTAAAACAAAAAATTGTTCAACTAGAAGAGCAAACTAAACTTGAAGAGTTACATCAATCATTGATAATTAGGCTCCAAAAGCTAAAAACAGGAAATGAAAAAATACCCAACTCAGACGCTATGGAGGGTTCCTTGCGCCCACCTCAGCGGCCTGGACAACATGTTCCAAGAGGGGGGTTGGTTGCTAGCCGACGTAGAGAAGACTCCTCCCCCAAAGACGTTTTTCCGGTCACTGAAACCATAGATGAACAGGGACAGGCTTGGAGACATCATACTGGGTTCGACTTTACTATTATAAAAGAGTTAAAGACTGCTGCCTCTCAGTATGGGGCTACTGCTCCATATACTCTTGCTATAGTAGAATCTGTAGCCGATAATTGGCTCACTCCTACAGACTGGAATACCTTAGTTAGGGCAGTTCTTTCTGGGGGAGACCACTTAATTTGGAAGTCAGAGTTCTTTGAAAATTGTAGAGATACGGCAGGAAACGGTTGGGATTTTGATATGTTAACTGGTTCAGGTAATTATGCAGACACTCGGGCCCAAATGCAGTATGATCCTGGATTGTTCTCACAAATCCAGGCTGCTGCTACAAAAGCCTGGAGAAAACTCCCCGTTAAAGGAGATCCAGGGGCCTCGCTCACAGCGGTTAAACAAGGACCCGATGAGCCATTTTCAGACTTTGTGCATAGACTTATGACCACGGCAGGTAGAATTTTTGGAAATGCAGAAACGGGTGTAGATTATGTTAAACAGTTAGCTTATGAAAACGCAGGCTGGGCGCAGTGGCTCAAGCCTGTAATCCCAGCACTTTGGGAGGCCGAGACGGGTGGATCACGATGTCAGGAGATCGGGACCATCCTGGCTAACACGGTGAAACCCCGTCTCTACTAAGAAATACAAAAAACTAGCCGGGCGAGGTGGCGGGCGCCTGTAGTCCCAGCTACTCGGGAGGCTGAGGCCGGAGAATGGCGTGAACCTGGGAGGCGGAGCTTGCAGTGAGCTGAGATCCAGCCACTGCACTCCAGCCTGGGCTACAGAGCGAGACTCCATCTCAAAAAAAAAAAAAAAAAAAAAAAAAAGCTAACCCCGCCTGCCAAGCGGCAATCAGACCTTATTGAAAGAAAACAGATTTAACAGGATACATTCGCCTTTGTTCAGATATTGGGCCCTCATATCAACAAGGCCTAGCAATGGCCGCCGCCTTTAGCGGCCAAACAGTAAGAGACTTCCTCATTAACAAAAGTAAAGATAAAGGAGGATGTTTTAGATGCGGTAAAAGGGGACACTTTGCAAAAGATTGCCATGAAAACCAAAATAAAAATCCAGAAGCAAAAATTCCAGGCCTTTGCCCAAGGTGTAAAAGAGGAAGGCACTGGGCAAACGAATGTAAATCTAAAACTGACAGTCAAGGAAATCCTTTATCTCCCAGGCAGGGAAACGGGATGAGGGGCCAGCCCCAGGCCCCGAAACAAGCATATGGGGCAGTCAGCTTTGTTCCAGCCAGCAACAGCAATCCATTTCAAAGCTTAGTAGAGCAACCCCAGGAAGTGCAGGACTGGACCTCAGTTCCACCTCCCACACAGCACTAACACCTGAAATTGGACCACAAACCTTAAATACTGGAATATATGGACCCTTACCACCTAACACTTTTGGGCTACTTTTAGGAAGAAGTAGTGTCACCATGAGAGGCTTACAAGTCCTCCCTGGAGTTATTGATAATGATTATGAGGGAGAAATTAAAATTATGGCCAGAGCTATTGATAATATTATTACTGTCCCTCAAGGAGTTAGAATAGCTCAGTTAATCCTACTACCTTTGGTTAAAACAGATAATAATATCCAACACTCTAATAGAAATATAAAAGGTTTCGGATCATCAGAGATATATTGGGTGCAACCAATTACAAATCAAAAACCCTCTCTAACCTTATGGTTAGACGGGAAGGCATTCACTGGGCTAATAGACACAGGGGCCGATGTAACTATCATTAAACAAGAAGATTGGCCCTCTCATTGGCCTACTACAGAGACTTTAACTCACTTGAGAGGAATTGGGCAAAGCAGTAATCCTAAACAAAGTTCTAAATACCTAACATGGACAGATAAAGAAAACAATTCAGGCCTCATTAAGCCATTTGTCATCCCTTACCTACCTGTTAACCTGTGGGGGCGAGATCTGCTTGCTCAAATGAAAATTATAATGTGTAGTCCAAATGATATAGTTACTGCACAAATGTTAACTCAAGGATACACCCCTGGTAAAGGTCTTGGAAAAGGAGAAAACGGTATCCCACAGCCTATACTGGTTTCAGGACAACTTGATAAAAAGGGGTTTGGAAATTTTTAGCTCAGGCCACTGACATACCTGCACCCCAAAGGTGCACTGACCCCATTACTTGGAAGTCAGATGAGCCCGTTTGGGTTGATCAGTGGCCTTTACTCAATGATAAACTAAGTGCTGCCCAACAGTTAGTGCAGGAACAACTGGAAGCAGGACATATTGTGGAAAGTAATTCTCCTTGGAATACACCTATTTTTGTTATTAAAAAGAAGTCTGGTAAATGGAGACTCTTACAAGATTTAAGAGCAGTAAATATCACTATGATCCTTATGGGTGCCTTACAACCAGGATTGCCTTCACCAGTTGCGATTCCTCAAAAATATTTTAAAATCATTATTGACCTTAAAGACTGCTTTTTTACAATTCCCCTTCACCCTGCTGACCAAAAAAGATTTGCCTTTAGTCTTCCATCTACAAATTTTAGACAACCAATGAAGCGCTATCAATGGAAAGTCTTACCTCAGGGTATGGCCAATAGTCCTACCTTGTGTCAAAAATATGTATCTGCTGCTATAGAGCCAGTCAGAAAAACATGGACACAAATGTATATTATACATTATATGGATGATATTTTAATAGCAGGAGAAATTGGTGAACAAGTCTTACAGTGCTTTGCCCAACTCAAACAAAAGTTAACAGTAGCCGGACTACAAATAGCCCCAGAAAAAGTACAATTACAAGATCCATACACCTATCTTGGTTTCCAAATTAATGGACCCAAAATCATTAATCAAAAGGCCGTTATACGTCGTGATCATTTAAAAACTTTAAATGATTTCCAAAAATTACTGGGAGACATAAATTGGCTTCGGCCGTATTTAAAACTCACTACAGGAGAGTTAAAACCTCTTTTCGATATATTAAAAGGAGACTCTAATCCAAAATCCCCCAGGTCCATTACCAAAGAAGCATTAATAGCACTCCAACAGGTAGAGCATGCCATTGCAACACAATTTGTTACCAGTATTGATTATTCTCAGCCATTAATATTCATTATTTTTAACACAACAATAACCCCTACTGGCTTATTCTGGCAGAACAATCCCATTATGTGGGTACACCTGCCCTCCTCCCCTAAAAAGGTTTTGTTGCCTTATTATGATGCCATAGCTGATCTAATTATCTTGGGAAGAGAAAACAGTAGAAAGTACTTTGGAATAGAACCCTCTACCATTATACAGCCCTACACTCAATCACACATCCATTGGCTGTTACAAAATACGGAAGCCTGGCCAATTGCTTGCGCTTCTTACACTGGCATAATTGACAACCATTACCCACCTAACAAACTCATTCAATTTTGCAAACTTCATGCGTTTGTGTTTCCCCATATTACCAGTAAAGAACCCCTCAATGCCGCATTACTAATTTTCACTGATGGATCTTCCACAGGACTTGCCGCTTACACTTACAATAATGTAATCGTTAAATTCCAGACCACTTATACATCAGCTCAGCTGGTCGAATTGCAAGCTATAATTGCAGCATTATCAGCTTTTCCTTGTCAGCCACTTAACATTTACACAGACAGAGCCTACCTGGCTCATTCAATACCCCTCTTAGAGACCGTGCCTCAAATTAAACATATTTCAGACACAGCTAACCTATTTTTACAATGTCAACAACTTATTCAAAAAAGGACTACTCCCTTTTTCCTTGGGCATATTAGAGCACATTCAGGATTACCGGGACCTTTAACACAAGGTAACGCAACAGCCGACACGGCAACAAAAACCATAGCCACAGTCACTATAGACAATTTACAACAAGCACAAAAAGCACACGCCTTACATCATTTAAACGCCCAAACCTTAAGGCTTATGTTTAAACTTACCAGAGAACAAGCTCGACAAATAGTTAAACAATGCGCCAACTGCATAACGTATTTACCTGTTCCTCATTTAAGAGTTAACCCCCGAGGACTCATCCCCAACGAAATTTGGCAAATGGACGTTACTCACCACTTAGAATTCGGTCAACTAAAATATATCCATGTATGCATAGACACCTATAGTGGATTCATTATTGCAACTCTCCAAACAGGAGAGGCCACCAAACATGTCATAGCTCATTTATTACATTGCTTTTCTATCTTAGGAATACCCAAACAAATCAAAACAGATAATGGCCCTGGTTATATAGCCAAAGCCTTTTTACAATTCTGTAATACCCTACAAATTAAACATACCACGGGCATTCCCTACAATCCCCAAGGACAAGGTATAGTAGAAAGAGCCCATCTGTCATTAAAAACTGTTATCACAAAATTAAAAGGGGGGAGCTGGTACCCCGTGAAGGGTACCCCCAGAAACATACTCAATCATGCCCTGTTTATCCTTAATTTTTTAAATTTGGACAGTCATGGAAAATCGGCTGCCGACCGTTTCTGGCATCCTGAATCTCAAAAACAGTTTGCAATGGTAAAATGGAAAGATCCACTTGATAATTCATGGCATGGCCCCGATCCAATTTTAATTTGGGGAAGAGGCTCAGTATGCATTTTCTCGCAAAAAAATGATGAAGCCAGATGGCTGCCTGAAAGATTGGTAAGACAAATAAATCATAACCATTGTCAGTCCAGGGAAAATAAATCTCCCTGAGAAGTTTCTTCCTTTTTGTTTTTCAGAAAATGAAGCCTAAAATGAGATTCCTTTGGAAAATAATCGCTCTATATAGCATAGTGACAGTCTATGCAGGTTTTGGTGACCCTCGTAAAGCAAGAGGATTACTACGAAAACAATACGGCCAGCCTTGTGACTGCAGAGGGGGACAAATATCTGAATCTCCGTCAGACAGAATCACCCAGGTGACTTGCTCGGGCAAGACAGCGTACCTAATGCCAAACCAGTTATGGAAATGTAAGTCTACCCCCAAGAGACACCTCACCTAGCGGGCCGCTCCTAGAATGCCCTTGTAGCTCTTTTCAATCTTCTATACATAGTTCCTGTTATACCTCCTATCAGCAATGCAAATCAGGCAATAAGACATACTATACTGCCACGTTACTAAAAACACAAACTGGAGGTACCAATGACGTACAAGTATTAGGATCCACTAATAAACTTGTACAATCTTCTTGTAACAGCCAAAAAGGAAAGCCTGTTTGTTGGAGCACTACCGCTCCCATTCACATTTCTGATGGAGGAGGCCCATTAGATACTGCAAGAATTAAAACCGTCCAGAGAAAATTAGAAGAGATTCATAAAGCTCTATATCCTGAACTTCAATATCACCCCTTAGCCCTGCCTGAGATTAGAGATAATTTTAAACTCAATGCTCAAACTTTTGATATCCTCAATGCTACTTACAATTTACTTCAAATGTCCAATACAAGCCTAGCCCACGATTGTTGGCTTTGTCTTAAAATGGGCCCCCCTATTCCTCTAGCTATACCTAACCTTTTGTCGTCCTATGTCAATTACTCAAATGAATCCTTGGTAAATAATTCCTGTCCTATTATTTCTCCCCTCTTAGTTCAACCGATGACGTTTTCTAATTCCTCTTGTCTCTTTTCACCGTCATATAATAACACGAAAGAAATTGATCTAGGCTATGTTGTGTTTGACAACTGTACCTCCATAATCAATGCCACTAACCCTTTGTGTGCTGTAAATGGCTCGGTTTTCGTCTGTGGAAACAACATGGCATATACTTATCTACCTACAAATTGGACAGGGCTTTGTGTTCTGGCCACTCTTCTCCCCGACATTGATATCATCCCTGGAGATGAACCTATCCCCATCCCCACTATCGAACATTTTATTTATAGACCAAAACGAGCCATACAATTTATTCCCTTGTTGGCCGGACTAGGAATCACCACTGCTTTTACTACAGGAGCCACAGGCCTAGGAGTCTCACTAACCCAATATACCAAATTATCCAATCAATTAATTTCAGATGTACAGACCTTATCCAGTACTATACAAGATTTACAAGATCAAGTAGATTCATTAGCAGAAGTAGTTCTCCAGAATAGAAGAGGTCTAGATTTATTAACAGCAGAACAGGGAGGGATCTGTTTGGCTTTACAGGAAAAGTGCTGTTTTTACGCCAACAAATCCGGAATCGTCAGAGATAAGATAAAAACGTTACAAGAAGAACTAGAAAAGCGCAGAAAAGGCCTGGCCACCAATCCCTTGTGGACTGGACTCGATGGACTCCTCCCCTATCTCCTGCCATTTCTTGGTCCTTTACTTACTCTTCTACTCTTTCTCACTCTCGGGCCTATAATCCTTAATAAGCTTATGGCGTTTGTTAGACAACAAATCGAGGCCTTCTAGGCCAAGCCTATACAGGTCCATTATCATCGCCTTGAGATGACGGAAAATGGTGAGTCTTATTTACCTTAATAAGACCACCTCCCCTGTGCGCTGAACTGGACAGTCAATGACGGGTAAGAGGACACTATCCCCATCGGAGCCTAAGACAGGAGGGCCGCCCTTGCTGCTGCCTTATCCCATGACGGGCCTAGAAGATGGGGATGAGATGACCCAACCTAAGACAGGCACAGTTCCCGAGGGGTCATTTCTTATCATAAAATAATAAAAAGGGGGACCTGTCCAGAGCTGCGCGCCCCAGCCATAGCAAATAATAATTAATGATTAAACGCCCGAGCTCTATTCCTTTCCACCTTCTACCTCCTCCCTAGATTTGTTGTTTCTCTTTTGTATCAATACCTCATAAAAGAAGGCGCTCTTCCTGTTTTTTCTTCACCTGTTTTTCCCCCGCGCCGTGAAAATTGTTACTTTGTAGCGCAGGCACCATCCTGCGCCCGGGAAAATTACCAACTGACAGCGCAAGCGCAACATGACGTCTGACCAGAGAAACTAATACCTACCTAGCCACACCCTCCGCGATGAGATCATCTCCGCCTCTGGCCCAACCCCTTCCCCTCCAAGTGTATATAAGGCATTGCATTACCGCCATTAAACGAGACTTGATCAGAGCACTGTCTTGTCTCCATTTCTCGTGTCTCTTGTCCCCCAAATTCCCACTCCCTCCTCCAGGGCCTGCTTCGACGATCCCGCGGGCCAGGATAAACATGAGCTATTAGAAGCAATTCAGAAGAGAAATAAGGTAGCTTAAGTTGTATCATTACTTAAAGTAGTGCTTCTCCCCTAAATAACAATATTTTTCTCAAATAGGACTATGGATGAGGGATAGATGGGCATAAAATTTATAGTTATAAAATGTTACTATTTTCATTGAGCAATTTTGGTACAAAAAGCTATGAATATGATGGAAAACAATAGGAGAAAAACAGAACAAAATATTTGTATTGCTTTTATATAATAATACTGCTTCAATTTATAAGCAGTT